>NW_028288931.1:2837363-2997954 GCF_059628265.1 Tinamus guttatus
AATATAGGTGAAGTTTCAAAAATCTCTTCTAAATCTAAAAGTAACACTGTCTCTCATAGCAACTAATTTCTTATGCCTAATACAAGCTCAAACTGAGATTTTTCTCTTGGAGAAGTGTCTAATAAAAGGCCATACCACCCTGCAGCTTACACACCTCGACGTTTGCATGAACTGTAGACAGTGTGGGGCTATAGCAGATTTTGTCCTGTTGTGTTCAGAAAGGAAGTTCTTAAGTGGACAGTGTTATTTCTTCTAAAGGAGGTTAAAAGAAATCACTTACTGCTGACCCCTACCACTTTGTCATACCTAGGATTGCATTCAAGTTGTTTTTGTCTATAATAAGCCCAGATTTTTACTTCTTGGGATGAATAGGTGTGAATATTCTAAATTAAGAGGTTAATTAATGATTTCTAGATTTAGAGCAATTTGAATTGTGGTGCAAGTAAAGTTTTCCCTACAAATAGGGAAAACTTTTTAGGGATGTTGGAAATTAACTGGATTAAGACTCTACTTAAGAGTACTACTACTCTTAAGTCTTAAGTCTACTCTTAAGTCTACTTAAGACTCTACTGGAACAGATTTTTTTATTCATAGTATTTGGTATGTTACCTGTGGGTAAGAAACAAAGTGTGCAGTTATTAAGTATTAGTGTATGCTTCCCATATACATTTTTTTCTGAAATGCTACAATTCAATATTGACCCTGTTGGCTCTAATTTTGCAGTATTCAGAGATGTGACCGCTGCCCCAAGAGACTTAAACAGAAACAAAAATAAACACCAAAAAATGAACCTAAAGAGTGAAAATTGTTAGAGTAAGGCAAAGCCAAGTCCATTTTTACATCACGTTCAGTTTTTGCTTCATTCCCCGAGTCTTTTGCTGAAAAAGCTTTTTGTCATCTAGAATTAAGTGTTGATACTGTGTTTGTATCTGCTACTGCTAAAGCATGATGTGTTTTATTACTATTAATATTAAATATTGTTACGTGGCTCGGTAGTGCATGTGTTGTTGGAGCTTTATGGAGTAGCTGCCCCAGTGCTGGTCGGGGGCTATAAGAGCAGAGCTTGTGTGAGTGTAATTAAAGAGGCAGACTTGACAGTTTTGCTGTGGAGGTTTGCAGATTGCATTGGGAATGTTTATATAATCACTCAAAAGAGGCTTTCTCCGTGTACCTGTTTGCACTCTTTACTTTTGAAATTCTTGCAGCAATCAGCCCTTGGAGAACCCTTACAGAGCACTTACATGCCCTTGATTGGGAGGAGAAAAGCCCTGGGAGTGACTCACTGGGAAAACACTCCATAACGAACTGCTCCTCTAATGAGGGTCACTCCTGCCTCTGCAGCGGGTGGAAGCAAAGTGTCTGTGGTGGGGAATGCTGCTTTATTGTGAGATTTTGAGCCACACGATGGTGTGGAGGAAAGAACCAGACGCGGGGACACCAGGCCTTTGTGTGCAAATTTCCCACCAGAGTTAAACAGTTTTTTTTTTTTTTTTTTTTTTTTTTTTTTTTTTTTTTTTTTTACAATTTAATTAAGAGGGTTGGGAGAGCAGAGCTGGTCTAACAAGCACTTCTCCATGAATGAAAGATTTGTCTCTGGCAGTGAGGCAGGGCTCCCGACAATGTCAACAGTAATTACTGCCAGCTAAAGCCATTGTAACAGCTCACATGAGCACAGGGTGCTGGAAAGGTAATGCAGTGTATGAGGCTGGCAGAAATGTTTTGGGGATTATCTTTACCAGCCTTACAGCAACCTTGCCACCCATGCAGCCCAGATTTGAACCAGTGCTGCTCTCCTGGAAAGCCTTTGTCTAAAGATACTAATGCAGCAGGGGAACGTGTTGGCAAATATGTCCCAATTGGGTATGAGGGAGCCAGCAAGCACCTCTGGTACAGGACGGGGTGAGGCTCATTTTGGTGAGGTAGGAGACAAATCTAATATCCCAGGAGTAGGGACAGAAATTTCACTTAAATTGAATGGGATGTATTGCTAAAGATTATACTGATCAGTTTAATAAATCCCAGTGATCACAAGCCCACTTGCATGGGATTTGATGGAACTTACTGATTTTTTATATATTATATATATAGATAAAATACATTTTATATATTTATATTATGTATACATATATTATATTTATATATATAATATATAAAATCAGTAAGTCTGTAAGTTACTATATATATATATATATATATATATTTGTCGTTCGTTGAGGACCTGTTGCTTGCCTCAGACACTCTCATCTTTGGAAAACTGAACCTTCTAGCACTGAGGTGAATTATTCGTATGATAAAATAGTGGGAAAGCAAAGTGAAGCCCACGATCTCCTGGATTCTCAGAAGAAGCAGCCGTAACCTCGCGGGCTTTACACAATATCCTGCCTATTTACTGAGAACACCTGATCAACTTGTTGGAACTGTGTTGTCAGCTGAAATATGTGACAATGTGGTTAGTGCTTAGTGGCCAACATGTTCAGTTATCATCAGAATGGCTGGGATTGCTTTTGGTAATTATGAACAAATAACAATTTTAGCATCCCAAGCTTACTAATTTGGTTATCCTGATCCATCCATCTTGCATTGAAGCAAGCGGCCGTCAGGAACCGCTTCCTTTGTGACGGACAGGAGGGCCGGAGCGCACCAGGTCTTGCTGGCTATGGAAGTCAGTAGCTCTCGATATGAGCTTGGTACCATCTTCGTGATGAGTTTTTACAGACTGACGTCAATTTTCAGATGAGTGCGTAAAACAGAAAAGGTAAGTACAAAAGGTGCAAGGTAATCTGTCGTATTTTACTTCCATCACAGGCATTTGAATCATTTTAGTGGCAGTGCCACAGTCTGCTTTTTCACAGTGCTGCTTTCCTACAGGACATCCCATCATGTGGAAATGTGTTTTCCCTCTTCTTCACTTTACACCTCATGGGGTCGTTCAGGATCATCACTGCTGCAGGAGTCTCTTCCCTGCATCCTGGACTGTCTTAGATGGTGGCCTCTACGTGCAGGCAAGCAGATTTTCCAAACTATTTATGTTTTCCTAGACAGGAAACATGTAGCATCTTGTGCTCAGAATTATCTTTCTCTCTCCTTGATAGAACCTAGAGGTGTCTTCCCTTGACTCTTAAGGAATGTAAGCAGAGCTCAGCACCCTTCTGCAGGTGATCTTTTGTAAAGGTGATTTTTCTAGTTCCAGCAGAGGGAGCACAATAATAAAAGTAATCGATAATACACCTCCTTCTACCTGTCTTTATTCTGAAAATCTGAAAGTGTTCTTTAAATACATGTTGCTTTAAATTTATCTGAGGTTTACTCTGTCTTTTTCTTACAAGTGTTTTTTTTTTTTTTTTAGTTTGTGTTTGTGCACCAAATGATGGGGCCTTTTGGCATTGTTAACAGAACTGTAGTTCTTTTGCTGATGTTCATGTGCTAGCCAGGAATGGGCCATATACATGTGTGTGTGCTCATCCACAAATATATACTGTAAGGAATCATTGTCATCTGAAAAATGAAGGCTTCTTGTGTCCCCTTGTGAGTAGTACGGTGTCACTGTGCGGGCATTACCTGATGCAAACTATGTCTTTACATATATCACTTGAACTGAATTTGCTAAGTTTCATTCCCCCAGTAAAGTCACTGATGTGGGAAGTGGAAGGCAGCCCGCTCATTAGATCTTTCTCTTTCCATCTGAATTGAAGATATATAGAAGCATCAGCTGAAGATCTACGGCTCTTGGTGACCAAATCATGCTGGTGTCTTGACTCAGCACTTTGGAATTCAGAATCACTGGTGCTAACCCTTGGAATTCGTCTCCTGCCTCTCTGTAAATGTGTTTCAGAGTCCTCAGTTGTGATGAATGGTTCATGTGTTGATTGCTTTAATCCTGTCTGTCAGCCACATGTATCTGTAGCACCTTCCTTCTACTGTCAAACTTGTTGGGATCTGTGTGCCTGGGATGGAGCCTGAGGCATTTGACTCTTTAGCTGGGCAGACAGGATTTGCAAATTAAATAAGAATGCTAATCACTTAATGTCCTTGTTTGTTCTTTTTTAAACTTTTTGGACTAGACAGTTAATCAATTATTTGAAATGATGATTCTTGCATTGCTCACATACTAACAGCAGCACCCTAAGAAATGTCAGTGGGCAATTTTGTATCGAGGTTGTGAAGTAGATAATTTAGTTTTTTACACATTTTAATTTAATCAAGATTCATAAGGAATATATTTGTATTTTAGTCTAACTGCAGGATTCATAGTTTATTCAGGACATACACATATGAATAGTTAAACTGCAAAAGCAAACCTTTAGGGGAGAGTAACGATGAATTATGTTCTTTACATTATCTGCTTTTAAGAGTATTCCTTTCCCATCCCTACCTATTCTTTCGCCATTTGACTTTTTGTTTCAGAACCTTCCTTTTTTCCTTGACAGTGGTGGGAGGTCAGCCACACAGAATCATGATGAGACTTAGTATTTTCCTTTAAAAATCTAGGTGTATGTGGTTAAGAAGCTTTAGAGAACTCATTTATTTATGTTGTGTATTTGACAACTGCTTTTGTTTCTTTGGTGCAGGGCTCCCAAACAGAGTTGTCTGGACAAGATGTTGGCCCTGGGCTGCTCCTGGCACCGCTCGGGCGCCGTTAGGCAACGCGTGGACCTGCTGTGGCTGGAGCACTTGGCTCTCTTGGTGCCTCCTCCTCCTCCCACCCTTTTATTTCACTCCTCTAAGCTGCTCACTAATATTGTGTGGTTCCTACAGGTTCTAGTAAATGCAGTCCTAAAAAAGTTAAAGTCACAAAACTAGGCAGATTTGTGAATTTCTCAGAACTGGGTAATTCAGCTGGTGTAAGGCAGTTCTGGAAACAGGGTTTTTGCACAGTCACGCACTGAAAAAACCACAATGGTTCAGAGACTTCCCACATTTGGGAATAAAATTGATCACATCAGGAAATGTACTGAACTTTTCCTCCCTTGGCTGTGCAATGAGAGTTGCATGAAGGTTTTTTCCATTGCCCTCTTCCTCTCCTGCCACCCCGCTGCTAAAATCAGGTGCAGTTTACCCTGTCCTGTCAGCATGCCAGGTGCTATAAGATAATTTCCAACCATTTTCAATATGAGCATTACTGAAAATCATCATCATATGAGGACGTTGCAAACACTGTAGAGAGACTGAGGTACTGTGTATTTCTTCTACACCCAGTAGAGTTTACTGCTTTGTACTTGGGCAAAGAGAGTAAACTCATCAGTCTCTTTCTGAAAGAACTACCAAGAGGGAAGGCAGCCCCATGTGTCTTTATATGAAATGTGTATTCCTTTATCAAGTATCCTCTTAAGCAAAGCAGCAGTGATTACACACAAGCTGGGTGTGACGGGGACGGAGTGGCAGCTGTGGGCTGCTCTGAGCCCTGTCAGCAAGGAATGATTAATGAAGAGCAGCTCCAGCTGAGGCTAACCTTTGGAGAGCTGAGCAGGACATCTGCAGAACTGTCAGAGCTCTGACAAGGACAGAGCTGAACAACCAATTATTCCACCATCACTAAGGTGGGCTGTCAGTTTAATCCCAGCCATTCACTTAGGCAAGGACAGGGAAATTTCTCCTTTACATACACTGCTATGTTGTGACCTTAACTATTTCAGCGCTGCTGAGGGGAAACATGGGGCAGCAGATTTTTTTTTTAATTCCATGTGTACAAGATTGGTTATAGATTGAATATGTGTAAAGTAGGCAGAAACTCAGAGAGATGGTACTTGCTCACTACTGAATAGTAATGACATGCAGGAAGCTTTGTAATTAAAAAATGGTAAGTACTGATTTGGATATTCGTGCAGAGGAACAAGTAATAGTTAATGTTTTCCAAGGTTTGTGGTGACAAGATGATCTGATAATTGCTAACACTCCTGGATTCTTCTTAACCTCCCCTGTGCTACCACTGTAAGCTGTGTGGTGTAAGCTGTGTAAGCAGAGGAAGCACGAGAGGCTGTGTGTTGTCCTGGGATGGCTGAAAACACTGATTTTAAACACTGTTAGGGGCTTTTCAGCTGCCTAAGTTGGAGCCATAGTCTCCATGAAATAGGAGGACGTTTCTTAGCACAGCTTTAGCTGCAGACAGGACAGACACCCGCACTCACAGAAGACATCTGGGTCCTCCAGCAATCTTGTGTACCTTAGTACAGCCCTCAGTGTAGCAAATAACCTTTCAGCTGTGCACTAGATTTGCAGCCTGCATAGTCAGAAAGGCCTCATACTGCTTCATTTCCTAAGTTCTCCAAGAGTTCATGTGAAAATAGATTCTCTTTCTTATATGTCTTCTTCCTGCCACGTGGCAAACCGCGAGCTGTGAAAGCTGCAGGCACAGGAATCTGAAGCATGATGGTACAAGAATACTACATAAATCATATACCTGTGCTAAAATACTTTCATATTGTCACAGGTGTCTGAGTGCTGGGAAAAGAAAACAAGTTCTTTCAGAGAGTTAATTCAAATCTTCATTGTGCTGAGAAGAAGCTGCTTAGAGCCATAAACTGTCTCTTAAGTTGCTTAATCTTCATTAAAATGACCCTAGATTCAGCATTTTGTGTTGTTAGGCCATATAATGAGAAACTGGAGCATACCTATAAAATTGAAGATAAAACTGTCCCAGTTGTTCTTAATGACTCATTTTGGGCAGTGTTTCACCCTGTCCATTTCTTTTCAGCGGAGCAGTTCCCGAGCGGAGCCCCGTTCACGGCAGCTACGGCAGGACGGGACTGCAGCCCAAAGTGGTGGAGTTCGAGGTACTGCTCCTGCTCGTAACTCTGTCTAGCTGTACCCATACACTGTACAAGACATAAAGGTGAGCCAGTCCCTTTGGATAAGAAAAATAAGCAAGGACTGAAAGAGTATTGAACTTTATTTTAGTGAATTATAGATCTCTGCTGTTATTTATTTATTTATTTTGATGCAGCATAGTTCTAGAGTTAAGTTGTCTTCTGTTCTTGGTATGCTCTGAACTATTAAAGGCATTGAAACACCTTTTCAGCTGAAGCTTTACAAGGAGCACAGATGTTGTGATATCTGACAGACAAGAGAACAGCTTTGTCTGTGCTCGTGCCTTGCCTCCTGCCTTCAGGTTGTCACTTCTTTACTGGATTTTTGGAACTGATCATCCTGTTTGTGTTTTGCTCTGGTTTAAAGCTGTTGCGTAGTTCAGAAAACGGAACTGTCAAAGGTACCTTCAGTGCTGCTGAGAAAACTGCACGTGGCTGGTTGGGGAAAAAAGATGCAGCCTGACTATGGCCCTGGGAAAAAGCTACAGCCCAGAGCCTTGTTTTGCTGATTTCTCAGCTCATTGTGTGCTTGGTGGACACAGCCTGATCTCTATGGCATCTCTTTCCCTAGATTCTTGCTGTAAACTGGTAATTTGGCTGGCTTTGATTACAGTTTGCAATTGTTTTAAACTGGAAAATGTACTCATATTGCAAAAACAGGAGATGAAAAATTCTGAAAATCAAGTAGGGTTTTGCAGTGAAATAGGAGACATTTTACTTGCTAGAGGTTATTTTCCAGTGCATGTCAGCTGTAAAAGAAGGATGAGAGCATCACTGTACAGAAACCAGTTTTATAAGGCTGGAAAACCTTTGGGTTTCCTTTCAGGAGAGTTTTGCTGCACTGAAGTTTGAGAAAATTTTCTCAAAATGTCCTCTGAAAAAATTCAGAGGCTCTTTCTGTAACTGTGTGGATGTTTCTTCCGCCTGGTAAATTTTAGCACTGTCCTAACCTTCATGTATACATCGCATGTAGTATACAGCAACCCCATTCCTGATTAGGAAATATGGGGAAGAGCCATATCAAGCAAAAGATTGTATACAAAGCCATTAGTATGCATAGGAATTTGTGGAAATTCAGAATATATTCTCTGTATCACATTAAAAAAATTCTTTAAGACATGGAGATAACTTCTATGCTCTAAGATTATTGAACTTTTTTTTTTCAATTTCAAATAGCCTCAATGATCTTGCAAATGTTGTATATTAGGTCTGGTATGTCAGAGAGACTGCACGGATATCAGGCTTGAATATTGATTATTTGATGCTGAGTTGTAACCCAGGAATGTTGAAACAGCATGTATGTAAAAGAGAGTTTTCAAAGATATGGTTAAGGCTGAAGTGATTGCCTTTCATCCTCAGAAATGGATTAAATCTGAAATTCCAATATTAACTTTCTTTGCCTTGTGAGACTCATCTTTGAGAAAGAATTTGTTAATTATCCTCTGTTCTTGTGCAGTTGTTTTTTTGTTGTTGTCATCTTGTTTGTTTTTATTTATCTTCCCCCAGTGCTTTCTATTAGTATTTGCAGAGCACATGGTATTTACCATGGTCCTGACTGGCAGTTTTGCCATAATAGAGCAACACAAGAAATAATGTAGGAAATTACTGTTTTTACTTAACTCTCTAAAATGCATCATAATGCCATAAAATTGTGGAGTATTATTCATTTTATCCTAAGTTGGTTATCCAAGGCCATGAGAGAATTGGTAAGTCCTGGTACTTTTGCCTAGATTTCCTAGTTTATATTATTTTTACATTAAAGAGGATCATGTAGAATTCAGAGCACAGGAAAGAAGCATTTTAGAAATACTGTGTTCACATTAGCATCTGAATTTGAGAGCACTAGTAGTGCAATAGAGAAATCTATGACATTTATTTAAAAAGAATTAAAAAAAAATACCCTGTTCATAATCATTGGAACATATAAGCAGAGAGAATAACAGTGGGATGATATTCTAGTTTGTATCAGGCGTTTAAATACAAATACTATGTGGAAAAAAGAATTAAAGATGATAAATAGGGTGATTGAAACACATGTAAAGCATCCCAGCGTTACTTTTGCTGTCGCTGAATTTAGTCATTTTCATGGGAAAAAAATGTCCCTTATAAGATTCTGCAGAAGGCTTCAGTGCAGTAGCAGGTTTACACCCTAGCAAACAGGGATATTACACATTCATAGGGAAGTGAGTGTTTAGGATTCAGCACATCTCATCATCTGACGTGTTATTAATACCTTCAACCACAAGTCATGCCAGCGCAGCAGGCTGCTGGCCTCGTCCTCCTGCTGGGAAGGAGCAACCGCCTCCTTTCCTTGAAACAGCCTTTCCTTCCAGCTGGGGAGCACTGCGAGGGCTTGGCCAGCCACAGGTAAAATGAGCAGAACGGAAAGCTTGGAAACTGGGCTTTATTTAAAGCACTCACCTATAATAAAGAAATACAATGAATTAGTGAAGATTTAACACATGAATGTGGTGTAGCTTAGTTTGCCTGCTATTTTATCCTGTCAGCTGCAGTACTTCAGATGCTTGTTTTTCTGGCCTTTTAGAATTCCTGTGACTAACCTTGGCCAAGCTTGGTGAGCCCTTCATGAAGTGAGTGTGGAGGTGGGCAGAGGTCCTCGCTCTGCTTCCTCGTGGAAGGTAAGCAGGAGGCCAGGGCTGCACAGTGGGAGCTGGTGTGACATGCGTTAGGAAAGGACAGCGTAGACATCCTTCTACATATTTATCAATAGACTCTTTTTTTTTATGTGGAAAGGCGTGCAGAGTTAATAGGTCTATTGACAGAAACAGCAAATATGAAGATACCCGTTTTCCGTGAAGTGACAGGTGCACAGGTGAAATTTAGATCGTCGCTATGCAATTCAAGTAAAATGTTCCAAAAAACAGCCAGATTTCCATTTCCCTTGGCCTACTGTATCTAAATTGTTGAGAGTCTTGCTTTGAGGGTGGGAAATAGAAAAATAAAACGGTAGAAAGGCACTCTCCTAGTGAACAATTACTGAAATGCCTTTGTTTCCTAGCATAGATGTTCATAAAGTCTGGAGAATAGATCCTTAAAGTCTATTTATTCACATCACAAAAGCTGCATTAAAATAATGCCGAGAGTTTAAGAAAAACATTTACAGAGAAGGATAAACTTGCTAATTCTTATAAGAAAAGTGTTCAGAGTGGGTGGGCAGGATGCATTTGAAGGAGTTAGACTGGTATTCAGCTGTCTGCACTTCATTATCCAGATTCATCAAGTGGTTGGTATGAGCAGGGGCAGAGAGGGACTCAGGGAGGCTTCGTGTTGATTCCTTTTCATCCTTGTGGTCTGGCTGACAGGGTTTCCAACATGTCATTTTCCTCCTTGAGTTCTCGTCTTGCTTTCTGCTTTTTTGTTTGTTTATTTTGCTTTGTTTTACTTGGTTTTTGTGGGAAGCCTGGCTCTGGGGCTCGACACCACAGCCCATTAAGAAGAGTGACCGTGATCTGCTGCTCCCGCAGTAACGTGTTCCAAAATCAAATGAATGCGTCCAGCAAGCTTCTGAGAAGAGAACATCTCTGTGTGCTTGTTGTAGGTGGCATTAGGTCTTGAAAACTGCTGTGTAGTGATAATTCTAGAATATTAATTTTGCCCTTTAAGCTGTATTTTTGCGTTTTGTCCCCCCTGCAATACAGCAACAACTATAGTGAAGATACTGAGACAGATGCAGAAGCTCGAGAGGTACCTTAGACTGCCTCTTCTGGGAAGAAGGTTCTCTTAGCTGAAAAATGTTAATATAACAGTAAGGAGAACAGGTTTAGTGAAGCTAGAAATTTTACATGATGTTTTCATCTCCTTTAGTCATGTCAGAGCTGTATAAAATGTAGCTGCATGGATTACATCTATCAGGAGGTGAATTAGGACCTCCAGGGCAGGGTGATAGTTTACTCATCTAATTAAAGTTTATTTTTGTCAGAGGATCAGGTAGTCTGGATGCCAAAAGGTAACTTCTAGCTTAATCACAAAGTTGGTTGATTGCTAATATGTACTGCATTACCACATAGACTTGCACGTTTGCTGTTCATTAGAGTTGCACTAGAGTCCTTAACAATATAGGCGAAGTACCTAGCAAATGAGCTACAGTAATTACTGCACACAATGACACTATTACCTCTAAATTTTCACAACTAGAAGGATTAACTGTGCAGTTCATCACCGAGTGATTTAACAGGGTGTCATAACTCCTTCTTTTCACCATAAATTATAATCCGAAATTGTTTTTGTAATAGTAATTGTTTTATCTTTATATATTGTGTACTCTTACATAATTTAACTAGTATTGTAGCAGGATTTCCCAAGAATAAAAAAAGCAGATGCCATCAAATGTAATTTAAATAAGAATAGACATATTAAGTGGCTCTTCTTGCTAGTAATAGAAAATAATTAGCTTTGAGCTGCTTTGGAGGTTGTATTTTTTGCTGCAAGCTGTTATGTTTTAAATTGTATGGAAAGCAGTTTTGATTTGATCACATTATTTGATGTGAAGGCTCTGCTTGAAGACAGAGCTACATAAATCAGATGTCAGCTTGGCTGTGTGCAGAAGCTGCAGAGGATCAAGAATATGAATTCAAATCTCCCAAATAAGTCTTTGAAGTGTTAGCGAAGTTTGTGCCACCAGTCTAAAATACCCTGCTAAGTACTTCTTGTAAAACTAGTAGCTAGGGAATGTTTTGAACCAAAGTATTGATGCTTTGGGCTGGTTCTAACCACTGTGATGGGCTGATATAAACCACTTGGTCTGATATAAACCACTGTGAAATAGAAATGATTGGTTTAGAGGAAGTCAGTGCAAAATTAGAGAGAAACGGGCCCACATATGGAATATAGTTGTGCGTGCACTAGCGGCATCACTCAAAGATGCAGATTAGAATGACTTTATTTTTTGGAATGAGGAATATACTAGGTTCCACTGTTAAAATATTTGCCTGAATTGCACCATGCTAATAGGATTTAACTATTTGGGAGTCTCAAACCATTTCTGTTATCTTCTGTGCCATCCCTTGTTCTCATGTATAACTTGAAAGCAGTTATTAGCCCTTTTAAGTGAATTATTCTTGGAGCCTGGATGGACTTTCTAAGAGCCATCTGATTTCCCTTGTTGAATTTTATATGCAGATAATTGCCAGATTCTTTTCATTATTAATGGCTGGGGATGAATACCTTTTATTTATATCTGAATGTATGATTTAGAAAAAAATTCTAATTCATAAACTGTGATGGCATCCTGCAAGTTGGGGACTTGCTGTCACTGCAAAGTTTAGGCTACTGTATCAGACAAACTAGCTAAACTACGGCACTGTCTGCTCATTTGAGCATGGTGAATCTGCAATCCAAATACGCTGCTCTTGAGTGATTCAAGTTGCATATTTTAGAGCTGTATAATATTTGTGTGCTGTTTGACTATCTCTAAGGCACTCTCTAATTGTAATAATCTATGCGTGAAGAAGAATCAAACTTAAAGCTGTAAATGACATCTTAATTTATGAGTGCATGTTTACTGCTATTTGTGCCCAATAGATTTTTTCCTTAAAATATCTGTTTTTAATGCATCAGTTTTTGACTTCATTTCTTGACTGCTCTTTACTGATTGCTTTTCCCATCAGTGTCTTTGGTTTTGCCTCAGTGAGCTGCCATTTAACATGCGATGCAAAGTTGGGTTTGTGTGTTTCTCTGCAGGCTGTGTGTCAATAAAGGTGTATAACCCCAAGCAAAGAGCACTTGATCCCAAAATAGTCAACATTAAAATGATCTCCTCTCCCCTCCTGGGCTTATGTTCTTATTATGACACGATCCATTAGGCAGTGCTCCAGGAAAGCTGTATTTTTTTTGCTGTGTAACTACTGACACATGCAGAACAGAGCAGGTAGGGCTCTCCAGGGGTTTAGCGCCTAGACTCTGTTGAGCTCTCCCATGGTAGACTTGGACCAAAAGAGCACCAAATGGAAGAATTGTCCTGCTTCCATAATGGAGCACATCAGCTCCCATTTTTCTTGGGTGCATTCTGCTGCTATCATCACAACTCTGCGCTTCGCCTTGCAGAACATCAATTTTTCTGAGAGTGAAACTCTTTAGTCATTGATTCTCAGACCACTGAGAGAACAGAGGCTTGGATCCCTTTCCTCCTTTTGTAAAATGATAGAACTGAAGCAGCACCAACTGATTCTTCCCTGCTCTTTAAATGCAGTGCATGATCTGCTTTGCTCCTCCTGTTAGAAAACCAGCATAAGAAAAGAATGAGAATTAATTTTTCTTGCAACACCTCTTTGCCCGTACAAGGAGGACGAGAGGATGGAGAGCCTTATCCTTGGACCAGGATGTTGGTGTGAGCATCAGGTGCCCCAAGGAGAGGACTTCCCTCACGCAGGGGCTCTTAGCAGGGTTAGTTGGGTGTTCTGTGCTGCAGGATACACAGAAAAACTTCCACTCTTCATTCTTTCCGCCCAGCGACAAACAGAAAATGCAGCACTAGTGTTCAGTGGATTCCTGCTGCCGAAAAATGCTGAAAAACAACAGTGATGGATGGCATCTAAGCTGAAAATCTGTTAGGAGTTTAGAAATTAATTAGTTATTTCAGATTCCTAAAAGGAAATTGAAGTGTTTAAAGCCTTTTAGCTGTCGTAATGCTGCAAGCTTTCATCAAAAGAACCACAATACATGACTGTCTGTTTCTCCATGAAAATAAACAAGTTGGTCGGGGGACAAAAGGAATACAATAATGGAATTTTATAGAAAGAATATTCCTAACTGCTACATTAATAGCAAACCTCAAATTAATAGTCTTTTATTTACAATTCGTCCATCTATTTTGGGTTTATTTCCAGGACTTTGTTTTAAATTTGACATTCTTTTTATAAATCTGTATTCTGAAAGGACTTAGTGACTGAATGTGATCAGATTAAACTTCTGAACTGTGCTCGGTATTGAGCATTCTAAAAACTCAAGTCTGCTTATGTTGTTTATTTTTTTTTTTATTTATAAAAAGTTGTTTACCTACTGGTGTAACAGTTGACTTCCTCAGTATACAAACCTGTTCCTGCATATATCAGCCTGAGCTCTGGGTAACTCTGTCCCCAGCAGTCACTGTGCAGGCAGGCTATTGAAAAATCAATCTTCATTCCCTCTTTCCTTTGGGAGAAAAGAAAAAAAAAGTTGTTTTATGGAAGGTAAGACAATAAAGCATTTTCAGAAGTTAATAATTTCTTTTTCTTCCACTATTATGAAATGAATGCTGTTTTTGACGTTTTTCAACCCTAATACTGAACATCAGGAGATGCTTTTCCTTTGGAAGATCGGTGTCACACATCTTACAATGAACTTTCAGCTCAAAACTCAAACTCTGAGGACCCACATCTTTCTGTTAAAGACAAAAGATTTGTGCACAGCTTATGGTGACAAAGCAGGATGCAATGCTCATGACTGTACCTTCCTTCAGTCTTACTCTTAGACATACATATGGAAGTATTCATGGTTTCTCATCTATGCCTCAGCTAATCATAGTCAATTCATTTTGTAGCTCTTGATTTGGATGGTCCTCAAAGGTCTTTTCAAGTTGCTTTACAAACCACTTTTAGACTCTTGGATTATTTTCTTTTCCATTGCAAAAGTCACTACTGAATACTTCAACAAACAGTAAGTGGACATCTGTTTGAAAAATGGAGTTAGCATTTTATTTTCAACATGCTTGTGATGATACTTAATTACCTTTATGAGAAATTGGAAAATCTGAAGCTACATACACTTAGATTTAGCATAAATGAAGATTTCTATTCATGCTGAAAAGAGTGGCCTTGCTTTCCTCTTGGTAGTGCTGGCAGAAGGAAGCGACAAGAAAAGAGGACCACCTCTTCCCATGACAGTAAAGGCTTAAACCTGTTTCAAGTGAGTATTCAAAGGCTTTCTAATATTTCTGTTGGAAGAAATTTCAGTTGCCTTAGACTGCACTGCATGAGAGTTTTGAATGCTGTAACATGGAAGAGAAATGGAAATGCAGGGTTTGACAGGCTTCTCGAGAGCTTTCAGGGCATCTGACTCGATTTGAAAGGGGTCACTTCAGCCTCAGTGAATGAAACAAGCAAATTCAGCAGTTTTTGCCAAAGTTCTTTCATTTTTTTGCGGGGCGGGGGCCTTATTTACATAAGGTTAAATTCATTCTTGCAGCTAGAATAAATGCATTTGAGAAACAAGCTGTTTTTTGGGCTGTATTTTTTCCCATCATGGAGCCTAGGTGTAATCACTGGGATACAGAGATCACTTTTCTTGTTTAGGTTAAGCTTAAGAAAAGACGAAAGGGAAATACTTGTTGGTTGACCTCTGGCCCTCATCTAAAACAAAAAGAGAATAGTGATGAATCTCTGAAGTTAGCTAGTATAGTAGGGTGCTTGGTATTCTATGGAAACCATTGTGTATTCCCTAAATAGTTCGTTTTGTTTTCTAAAGTTATGAAAAACTCACTTTATTGAAATGCATGTTGTTGCATCGATTTTTCTAAAATACACCTTGTTATCTTTTCTTTGGTAATTGGTGACTGGTAATGACTTTGGCAATTTAACATGTTCTTGCAGACACTTTTCCTATTCCCCCAGATAACTGAAGTCAAGAGAGAGGGCCTGTCTGTCAATCTGTGATGCCTGTCAACCTGCTTGATTGACACTTTCTGGTCCCACAATAGAGACCATTTCTGCAGCCCCCGTTCAGTTATTTTCTTCTTTCCTAATACTTGTGGGGATGCTGTTTGCTTTATAATCTGTATTTAAAATCCAACTTGGAATGAGGCCAGTTCCTGAGAAATTATCACAAAATCCTGTTAGCTTTGTATCAAGAAAATTCTCCAGAGAGTTTCTTAAGCTGTGATTCTACCTTCAGAAATTACCTTAGCTCAAAATTTAAGCTTTATTCTTTAACCAGAATCCCCTTTAAAACCAGCAAAGAGGCTGTGACGTCTGCCCAGTGTGTTTTGATGAAAGGCTCTAGGAAAAGTTGTTCAAGCTTTATTTTATTTGGGAAATTCTTCCTTGTGGGATAATGGGCACAGTTTTCTGCATGTAATGAGTATAGGCAAGTTCCATGAGGCTGAGAGCGGAAAATGGGAAGGATATTGGGCTTGACAAGGAAAAATTCTACATATGGAAAATAAGGAAAACTTGTAGCAAAAAGATGGCTCAATATTTCCTAGTAAAAATGAAGTAACCTGTAATTACTCATTGCTAAAATTATGTCTTCCTCAGAGCACCTTAATCATCTTTGCTTTATTTTGCTTAAAATGCAGTAGGATTATTTCTGATAGTTTGAATTGTAGTTCAGAATTTTATTGTTTATAATGGGTAAAGATAGATAGACTAAGGTTAGCTCTCTTCTATATGAAGAAATCTTCATTTTTGTAAGTGATAGACTTTTGCCTCAAAAGTATTTTTTCCTAGTTTTTAAAACTAGAAATAACTTCATGTGAATGAAAAATGAGTTGCATCTGATGTGTGGGAGTATAAGTGTGTGTGTGTGTATATATATATATATATATATATATATATATATATATGTATATAAAGGGAAAAGTGATGTGTCAAATGACTGTCTGAAGAATCGTCGTTACTTGTGTCATTCCACTCAGAGCAATTTCAACAGGAAGAGTAAGAAAATAAGTGATAAAAAACTGCCATGTTAGAGGCTGAGCTACTTTAAAAGAAGGATTCGGATTCATTTAGCTATGTTGTTTTTATAGTTCTAGAAATAGGAACTCTGGATTTACTCTCTATACCATTTGTTTTTTTGTATAATTGCCTGAGATCTGTTTCTTTCTGAACTAGCCAGACCTACTTTTTTTCTTCACTGTTCCTCATAGTTAAATTGTTGTCAGCTTAGAACTGTTTTTGTGACCAGTCAGTCTTTGAATTCTTTATCGTCTTCCAGTGTCCTTCCTGAGAGAAAGTGAAGAAAAAAGAAACTGCTTTCTGGATAAAGCAATACTGTTGATTTAAATAGTGGCATAATATTAGTACTGTCATTTTACATCTTTCCATCTGCATTTGATTTGCTTTTCTGATCATACTGTGCTTCAGTAGAAGACTTTGTAGAGCTTTCCACAGTGATGTACAAAGTTGTTGCACTGAAGTCCACATCTAGAAAGGTCACTATCAAAGGGTCATTATGGTAGGAGAAAGAAATCGGCAGTAAGAAGCAGAAATGCAGAGGATCTAAATATGGGCTTTTGTCAAAAGAGTTCATGAAACCAGCAAATGTCCAGAGAAGCTGGGAGAAGGAAGAATGAAAAACAGCTGCTTCATAAAGACTTTAATGCAAAAAGGTATGTGTTCTCTGAATGTGATTAGTAGTTATTAGAACTTCAGTGTCTCGGTTTGGAAGGTGAGACTTTGTCTAACAAGGTCAACTTCAACAATGCAGCGTTTTCATGATTAGTGCCGTGAAATAGCCCTTATCATGGCTGGATGTATCTAGTTCCCCATTGATGTACTGGGATTTTTATATAAGTAGACAGAAGCCTGCCTCAAATTCCACAAACTGGTGGAGATGTGTTTTCTGAAATAACTTCATAGTTAAATAGCTTGGTGAATTACAGCAGTTGAAGCTAAAACAAATGAATGTTTTCAAAAATTAGGTTGGCTAAGCAAGTGTGGCAGTTTGTAGCAATCTGAACTTCAGATGAAGCTAGTCAATGTACAAGTGAATTGCCTGATGTCTCCATTAGTTCTTTGCTGTCCTCACAGTCTGTCTGGCTAAATCTTCTGCAGCTTCCCTTTTTATATATATTTATATATACAAAAGGAATATTTAATGTTCTGATTGTGACTGTAGTCACTGTATAAAACACAATGAGAGAAACTCTTCATTTTTGCACACATTGAATATTTTGATAGACTTACCCATTTGTTGTACTTATTTGTCATTTCTAAGGACACTAATGAGTTGTATTCAGGGACTAATGAGAACTGTAATGGCTAATGGATGTTTACAGCATTGCTGGGTTGCACGGTGTGATAATGTGAGCACCGGTTTCAGTCCCTTCAAGCTTTTAATTGGCACCATCAGAGGAGTCTTTAATTACATTTCAGCAGACCATAAAAACCTCAGAGAAATCAATAAGGGGAAATTGGCAGTCCTGCCCGGAGTGGCCAATTGTTCTCATAGATACCTCCTTTGAATACTACAATCAAGATAATAAATTCCTTTAAAAGTCCTTTGAGAACTAATTTTAAAACAGACCCAATAATAATAATAAAACACCCTGCTTCCTCTTTGTTTCTATTAATTGAAACCTCAGATAAAATTTTCATATCTGTGGTTTTGTGAAAAGGATTTCTTGACATTCATGTTGATTGGAGATACCGATGAGACTTGCCACTCTGTATTCACATTCTTTATGTGAATATATAACTTTGAAGTACAATTTTGGGAGATCTATTTAAATCGGTTTGACTAAGCTGTTAAGCAGGAGAGGTTTGTTTTTACTTTTCAGCTAATTTTCTAATGACCAAAAAATTATCACTAGAGTTTTACAAGCCATAAGGCATTTATTTACAGTCAAATTCGACCTACTTACTGAATTCAGTTTATTTTCTTTAGTTATGGCATATACACTAATAAGCATTAGAGAGATTATATTCATTTTAGGGGAAGTAGGTATTAAAATTAGATTAATGAGCAGTCCTTTTGTTCTTCGTGGTCTATTTTTGTCAAAGTACTTTGGATAGCAATTAAGATTCAAGTTAGAGAAAAAGAGTGTTCCAAAGTTCTTTGTTAGATTACAACTCCTTCGTTAGTTCTAGATACATTAAAAAAGAGAGTGACTAAGCTCTTGTTAACAACTAACCCTTTATTTTTTTTTATATATATATATATATGTCTCATTTGAAATGTATTGATTAATTAAAAAGGGCAATGTTTCAGTAACTAAAATAAATACGAAGGTGACCCTGCAAAGACGGTTTTGAGCACAGAATCGTGAAACATGGTCCATGTTGCTGTGGCTTCTGTGGCAGGGCACAAGAAGGAGCTCAAGTCTACATTTGTTTTGGTATTAATCTATTAGGGTTTCACTAAATCTATTTCAAGCATTTCCCGTGTTATCAGGTTCAGAATAATCTGTGCAGCAGATGAAATCCACTTGGATTTTGTGGTTACCCCAGCATTTTCCTCTTGTTGGCACTGAAAAATGGTTTATGGTTAAAATCAAAATAATTTTATCCTTTTTTGAAGGCAGAACAAGCGTTTTTACAGCAGAATAATTGAGTTTATGCTCAGGTATCTACAAACACATTATTTTTGCCTGTGGCTTGTACTTACAGTGGCTAGTATGCTAGGAATTTGGGGAGGGGAACGTGAGAAGTGGAATGTATGAAATGGTAAAATCACAACGTGCTTCTTGGAGGGGAAGACTGGGAGTTCGGCTTTCACAGAATCCTGATGCTTACAGTAAGGAAAGAAGGGTGGGTTGGGTTGTTTCTTCCTGGTACGATGAGCCCATCCCGAAGGGTGAGGATCAACATGGGAGCTGACAGGCCGCCACGTCGCCGAGGGCGCCGCCATCGGCCTGGTTTGTACACACGGGCCATGGGAGGAGAGCAGGCAGGTAGGATCCTGACAGGTAGGCCCGAAATAGAGGAACAGGCTCACAGAGCAAAGGGAAGAGATGTCAGGGTGGCCTCATGGTTGTACCATGTCAGATCCACTCTGGAAGTGTATTGGAACTTGGGCTACCTTTGAGCTCCTACCGCTGTGTTTCAAGTTCACTTTTTGCTTCATAAAGAGAGAATATGGACTCCCTGCTACACCAACCTACACAGGTGCTGTATCCTATCAAGAGACAGGCACAGTCAGTAAAATGAGACATGTTCTTCCTAATCTATCTTGTTTTCCATCGTTATTTCACCCTGAGAGGTGCATTTTCAGTGATTCCTTATTGCTTGTTGCAAACTGTTTCACAACATTGCTTGACTTGCATGACTTACTGAGTAGTCTCAGATGTGATAGCTTCATGCTCCTAATTAATCACTGTTCTCAGAGAAAAAGGTAAAAACAATGATGCCTGGATATTTTCAGATATCTATATTATGTTCTCAGTAACTGTAGCATCTGTTACCCTGCCCTGTACTGGGGCCCAATTGGGGCTGCATATGCCTTTAACTTTCATTCAAAAGACAGTTGCAAACACCATTTCTTATCTTGGATTCCCTGCAAAATTTATATGTGCTTCTTCCTCTAGGTAGTGATGCTGAGGTGAAAAGGGAATACTAATGATTGCATTCTGACATTTTCCTGATACAGTCATCTTCAAATCTATGTATTAGCCAACCATTCAGTCACTCCATTGTTTCTTGTGTCTGTGCTATTTGGACATTCTTCCTTTATTTTATTTTGTTTTCAGAAAAGCATTCTTTTCTCTTTCTTGAATGTGAAGAAATAGTTCTGGGCAGTTACCTATCTGTCTTACATCTTAAATGAGAAAAATGAAATAGCATACTCTGCTTAGTGATCCCTAGTGCTATGCAGGGGAATGCTCTAACTGCACTGTCCTAGTGGCCGTGCTGCACAGCCTTTATTTTTTTTATTTTCTGCAGTACTATGATGTACTTGCCTCTGTTGGCATCTTGAATCCTGATAGAAAACCAGAGTTGGGCCTTCTGGGTTGTGTTGGGTAACAAATGCAATGAGTGAAACACATCTTCTACTCTCATTAGAAAGCTTCCCCGGTGGTGATACCTCAGGTATATACTTATTTTCTTCTTCCAGTTGTTTTTGAGTGTGCAGATGTTTCGTAGTTAGCTGTTATTTAAGTAAGCAGCTTCTCACTAGCACGTTAATTAAAACCTGCTGTCCGGAATCTCTTGGTAAAATTTGCAGTGTAATCTGTAGCCTCTGGTGCATCATTGTATCTCTATTAAAATGAATTCTGTATAATGATGCTGGGATTTAATTAGTTTCTTTGCTGTTTCTGTAAAACATAGTGATAAATGAGCTAACAGGTCCATGGATCATTATTCTCCTAGAGATGAGCTTATTAGCTGATTATGAATCATTAACAAAGTCTACATGGGATTTTCTTATCTAATACAACACAGGTTTTGACATCCAATATTCCACATTCATTTCTCTTTAAACCAGCAACTTTGTACTTAGATTGTATTCCTTGCATGCTTTATTTTGGGCATTCACACCATAGCAAGCTTTCCATCTGTGCGTGTGTGTGCGCATAAACCTGAGCTTATTTTCAAATAAATAGATGTTCAGAAGACTTTTTTTTCCCACTTCTTCTTCCCACTCTTTGGTAGCTGTTAAGTATCTGCAGATGCTTGAAGCACATTGTAGTCTTGGTGTCCTGATGCTCATAATTTTTGTCAATCCAAGATGGTTAGAGAGACTTTAGGCTACTTTTTGCTATGCTTTGAAACTAATTTAGGATATTGTAATTGAAGAACAAACAGAAGAGATAATAATTTTGTTGGCTTTTAGTTTGTTACTTTGTAAAAGGACACATATGTAGTATAAGGCAGAATGTGCATGTCCTGGTGTTCAGTTTTTGGTCTCTCCCATTTAAATTTAAAAACACAAAATTAATGGAAATTGGTCAAGGAAGCATCTCGTACATTTGAATGCTTCGCAGGACTTTGGCAAGCTGAGTTCGTGATGTTGTTCCTGGCATCAGACCAGCAGCATGGGGTCACGCCAGGAGGACCAAACCAAGAAAGCCATTTATTTTCCAGAGCTCATATGTGTCTTAACAGACATGTCCCAGTTCACCTTGTCATGAGAGTGGTGGTCAGGGACCAGTCTCGGGAGGTATAGGGAGGTTTAGCACCATAAATAGTCCAGTGTGTTGGTGTTAGGGGAAGGGACACTGGAGAAGATGCTCTGTATGCATGATGTGTAGAAGATATCCCTGTGACTCTCCAGCTTTGTGCCTTCTGAAACTAAAGATAATTGTGGCAAGTCAGTATTTTACAGTGCTGACTTACAGGTATTGCTTGTTTATTTTCACTACATAATTCATGTTGAAGTAGCAGAACAGAAATCTAAGTTTCATCCCTGTCCATTTGTTTATGCACTTTAAAGCATTTCTACTATAGATTAACTCCTTTCTTTCCCCAAGTGCCTAACACTTCTCTGTGTACTGCACAATTACAATATGTATTTTTAGCCTATTTACTGCTGTGATTATTCTTACTGGTGTTCCTAAGAACCATTTGTAAAAATAGCTGGCATGTAAAGCAATGTTGTGGATTCCTTGGACCTTCCAAGAATGTTTAATCGTTAAGATCTGGGCTTTTCCGAGGGCTTGCAAGGTGCCTCACACAGTGGGTCATTTGCAGGCTGGTGTTCTTGAGGGTACAGCAACATCAGGGACCCATAGCCCTCTTGATAAAAATATATGGGGCAGAGACTAGGATTTCGGGCAGCTTGCTAATTGTGGACAGTGTGGTCCTGCAATCGCTGTAACAACGTAAGTTAACCCAATGGTGAACATATTAGCAGTAGAAATCAGCAGGGGAAGGTGCATTGACGGCCCTGCTTCTGCTGCCGCATTGATGAGCCATTATTTGTGGACAGAACGTAGCCCTCTGCATATTCCTCAGCACAAAATGCCTTGCTTTAAGTGCACAAAGTAAATCCAGCAGGATTTATGTTTTTACAGTATTTCCTTTTACTAAGACAAATTGCTATTTCACATTTTGAAAGAGAGTTCTAAACTAGCAGATGTCCATAATAATATTTCCTAATAGTGAAACGCTTCATGTCTTTTTTCTTTCCCTAGTTGAAAGTAATCATGAAGTGTTAGGGTGAGAAAAAATTTGCTGTCCTTATCTTAAACTAGAGCAACTCAATACAATAAAAATAAGCAAGCGACTTAATTCCAGGCCTTTTAGTACTGAATTATAATGAGATTTCCCCAGGAATCATTGCATCCTACATATGGGTTTAAATTAACTGTAATAGGTGTTTAATGGATATTTAATAAGAGAGTTATTGTATGTTAATTAAATGTCAACTAATTGCTAAGAGGTTTTTGCAGTTATTGAAGTTTACTAATTATCTGATAGATAAATCAATTTTCCATGGAAATAACTCACATCTGTATAAGCAATAAATATGCGGGTAGATAATACATACTGTCATTTTGCAATGAGAGATGTGTTGTGTTGAATAAGCTCCCTGCGTGTGACCAGTGCAGGCGATAAGAAAACCTTTTCTTCATCTTACACTTGTTTTCTTACCGAACGCAACTCAAATATTGGCGCGTTGTGTCCTGGTCATGGGACGTAGCACTAAGAGTTATCAGAGAGTGTCATTGCAGCCATGTGTAGGGAACTACAGATTGGTGGAAAAAGTCCATGTTCTCGTGGGATTTAAGGCGAATGTGTCCTGTAAGGACTCCAAGAGCTAACAACAGGCCTTTCTGTTGCTTGGTTTTTGGAACTGAGACTGCACCGTAGTGGAGACCTGTCCTTTTCTGCTTGTTGTGTTGAGACTGAGGACTTTGGAGCAGGAGTTCTTCTCTCATACGCACTGTTGGCATCGAAATGCATTCAGTATGATACAAATACATCAGTACATTCTGTATTACTGATTACTAATCAGTACTCACAGTTTTAATGAGGAGGATAACTGCAATCATCTCTGATTCGTGCAAATTAAGTAGGGCCCTCAGACTCCTGGTCAGTTGCTAGGGCAGGTGGGAAAGGTGCGGGTGACACCCCTGGAAAAAAGGGGGGAAAAAGAAGAAAGGGAAAAAAAATAAAAAGAAAAACAGCTATTTCTCTAGTAAAGGAGTCTTCCTACTAATAAAAATTTTATAGGCCTTTGAACTTCCCCACTGCTTACTTGGTGCTAATTCATTAAATAGAATACACCTGGCATGCAGCTTTTATAGGTGGTTAATGAGTCAGGCCACCACCTGAGTAATGCATGTAATTAGCTTAGAATATAAAAGTGCAGAGGCTGATGACTGTTACAGGGCAGGAATGGGTGAATTTTCTGACAATGGTTTCCTGCAGGAGGGTATGAAACACCTAGCGCTAGTAACACCTTCTACTTCATTTCCAAAAGGGAATTGCTATATCGTTGCTGTCACTTTTCAATTTGTGTTTTTCTTTAGACTGCCTAAAACTTTCTCAGACTCTCCTAAGGTTTCACGCTGGAAGTACAGTACTTAAAAATTGGAATGATTGGTTTGCTACATTATTAATCATTGCTGAGAGGAGCTCTCTCCAAATCAGTGACCTGACGGAGCCCTGGCACGGAGTACCCGGAGAGGGGACCTGGAGCACTGAACGGAATCGAGGGGCCGGAATCTTGAGCTGTGCCTGCCTTGCTACAAGGGAAGGACAGTCTCTTCCGTTTAGTATAGTTGCAAATGATATTATTGGCAGAACTATTGTGTTTATAATAATGGATACCCAAGCTGCTTTCTAATTTTAGCCCCTGTGGACAATTCATATGGCTGCCTTGGAAAATATGTTCTTAGTGAGCTCTTATATTCACATTCAGAGGTGAGAGAAGTAAGAATCTTAGTAAGAAGTGCAAGTGAAATAAGTGTGTGCTCATCGTGCACATTCAAAAACTGGCTTACGTTCCACCACAGTCACACAGGAGTAATAAAGCTGGATTTTGAAGTGAAGCAGTGATTAGTATTCTGTAATTAATTCCATCATGGTGGGATTGTAGCACAGGAAATAAACAAAGTTCCTGTTCATATATTATATCAAAGCAAGTTGTAAAGATTTTTGTTGAACTTATGGCAACAGGTAAAGTAAGTTCTTCTGGCATCTGAATATATTAACAACTCTTAAGGTCATCCTTGGCCCATCCTTAAACTGGACTGTTGGCCATAATTTGCTTTAGAAATGTAAAGTAGCAAAACCACTTAAAAACTAACCACAAAGGGGTGAATGTAGGCTCTTACAGTGCTGAATTACATCATTTACTCTGAATTTCTAGGAAGCAATCAAAAGTATATCCCTTTCATTTAAAAATATAAGATAGCAGACTCTTCCTCCAATGGAAGAGAAGAGTTCTAAAGAAAAGAACTGATCTTGGCCAGTTCTGCACCTCTGACCTTCGGTGTCAAAGGAAGAGGCTTCTGCAGTTTTGCACGAACCTTTCTGGAACGCAGCCGGTCACTTCGAGGAGACAAAAGCTACAAAATGCCCATTGACAAGGGAACTCGGTTTAGCTGCTCACTAATGCAGTGCACGTGGGTGCCGCACCGCTTTCAATGCCTGATCAATACACACTTCCTGCTGACTTGCACATCGTGCACGTTCAGTAAATAAAGCAGGTCCTTCTGAAGAGAATTGCTCAAAGACCTCCATAAACTACCTTTGTTTTATAGCTTAACTAAAAAGAGATTTAAGCTCTGTTTAGACAGCGTTTCAGTCAATTTAACCGTTGTGTTACGCATTTGGTAACTACATAATTGGATAAAGCAGCTTTAATGAGTTAAAATTCCTTTTTTTTTTTAATCTTCTAGGTGGAAACGGTAACTTCTAGAGCCTGAGAAATTTGTCACATGCTTCTGTTCGGGGCTGTTGGTGCACATCTGTGCACTTATCTTTCTCTAGCATATACTCTTACCAATTTTCACAATTAATATATTTGAATTAGGTATTTAAGTAAACACTACGATACCTGTGTAAAGCAATAGAATATCTGGCTAGTTTACTCCTGAAGATGCTGCTCAGTCATATTAATGAATCTGCCCTAACGAGCTTCTTTCTGTTAGTTGTTATAGCCTTGCCAAGAGTTGTTACTGTTCAAGTGGAGCTTTTCCTTGGAAGTTGGAATTTGTGTCATTCCAGGTGAACTCACTATTCAAATTCACAGAATCATAGAAGGTTGGAAGGTGAGGATGGAAGGGACCTCTGGAGATCAGCTAGTCCAACCCCCCTTGCCCAAGCAAGGAGAGTTTCATTATACACTTAAAAGTTTAAAAATTCTCTGCTGTCAAAACAATACCAGGTTGTTTCCCTTGCCTTTAAGTTCATAGAGCCATTTGCTCGCTTACCCACTCTTCTGAAATGTAGCTTTGCTCATCACATTGATGACAAAAAAAATTCAAGACAAGGAAGGAAGATGCTACGTAAGCACAGCTACTAACGTGGGTCTTAAAGCTCAGCCCTTGTCCCTTGGGGCTGTCCCGCTCACTGTCCCCTCCCAGCAGCTGTGACAGAGCTGTCCTACACCCCGCACTTGTGCTGCAATCAGAACAGCGCTCCTGTAACTTGCAACCAGGATTCCCTTCCAGTTCCTTCTTAGTGCTTCTGATGGGATAATCGGCTCTTTTTATCCCAGAGCATCCCACCTTGTACAGCCCTAAAAGGAATTCTGGCTGCAGTTCTCTCTGGCTGCCAAATCCTCTGGGATTGAAGAGAGATTTGAGACCTCTTGGGCGGATGATGAAAATGTTTGTGACTCTGTGTAAGGGGGTTTTTATATTTGGAAGAAAAAGAGTGCTGGTTTTCTGTCTACCAGCTGTGAACATTTAGAAAACAGTTACCTGCCTTACATGTAGTTTCCTTCAATCATTTCCAGCTGTCCAGACTGCAATTCCTGTGCTGCTGTTGAGATTCCAGGTTTGTACAGAAATATTTGTGAAGATTGTAATATAGAGACTAGTGAAACCTGAGCAATCTTAATATTGCAGTCATTAGTTCTTGCCTATTTTAATTGTGACTTTATTTGCTTTCATGTGTCCCTGCTACCCCAAGCTGCCAGGTCCTTCCCTATCCCAATAACTGCCCCTTGGGAGGGCCAGAGTTGCTATCCCAAGGGTAATGTGAAGGTTGCAACTAACGGGTGCAACAAACGAGGTTCCAAGTTTGACCTTCTCCCTCCCTGCTTCCGAGGGTGCTGCACCATGGTCCTTCATGTGGGCAGCTTGGCGGACGTGGGGCAGGAATTCACAACTCGCTCCGTCCTCAGAGTAGAGAGATCCCGTTGGTTCTGTTTGCATTCTGACAACTGAACAATTCCGAGGTGTTAGTTCAGTCCCTGGGATTAATTATTCTCTAACAGCCTTTTTGGGCTCGTTATCGTGTTCCCATTTCTGTGTTATATTGTCCTTGTATTAAGCAAGTCCTCAGGAAGATTGTGTGAAGTGCAGCTGCTTGGCTCTTACATCAACACAGTTGTTAAACTGCTGTTTTCTTTCCATAGAAGATACTGAGGAATATTCCTCACAAAAATAGGTAATTTTTATTAGAGCGATTTTCAGTTAAAAGTAGCATTGTATTTTGGTCATAAATGTTCTTTAAATTTAAGCCATGTTTTCCCCAGCCAAAATTCTGTTTTTTGGAACAAAGCAGTGATTTAAAAAAAAGAAAATAATCAGTGTAAAACACTAGCTTTTGCACAATGTCGTGTTCATAAAGCAGTTTCAATCTCTCACATAACCTGTGTATGGGATTACCGTAGAACCCTACAAATGCCATCGAGGGCTGCTGCCAGCTGTGACAGCAGAGGGCCCTGGTGACACCGCGGGGCAGCCGCCTCCTGGGTGTCCATTGGCCTCAGCTGCACTTTGCTCCTTGCCTTGGTTGCTTGCCTAAAGAAATATTTATTATGGGTTCATTTTTCTGAAATTGCTGCTGTGGGACAGCAGACGAATTAAGATTTGTAAAGCAAAACAAGCTACATGGGGAACAAAATACTGTAAAATAAATGAAAACCAGGCAAACAACATGAAAGAAAAGCAATTATTATTCTTTATTCTCCTTGAAGGTTTATGAAGTGGATTACTTCACTCACATGCACATTTTTTCACCTTTAAAAATATTTTGCAGATAACATTTCTCCCTTTTCAGTGCACGAGGTTGATGTTTATATGCACATATGTGAATTCTTACGCTCACAGGTTTACTTGAACTCCTGTATCTCTTTTAGCAGTCTTTACATGAAGTTACATCCCATTAATAAATTACTCACATTTGTAAAGCGCGATGCAGGAAAATTAACTACATTGGCTACATATGTGAATGTAGAAGTAGTTTGGCTGGTAAATACAGCGCCGTGTTGCCACCCAACAGCCAGCTTCCCTCTCAGCACTTCCCATCCCTTACACTTTGCTCCCGTGTCAGCTACATTATCCACTCTGGAGGCCGCTGCAAACAAAACAGCTAAATCCAGAACCTGTGGCCGGAGCGGGAGGACGGATTCCGGGTGCTCTTCCCGAGGCTGCCGCGGGTGAACGGGCTCTTTGACGGGGCTGTATCATGGCCCGCGCTGCTTCTCACTGGGCCTTTGTCGTGTTGCTGTTGACCCCTAACCCCACATACACAAACCTGAACTCCGGATTAGGCTTCCCAGGGAATGAACTATGGGCGAAGTTGAACCGCTTGCTCCGCCGAGGGGAAATGGTTCACGCTGCCATAGTAACGTGGCCTTGTACTGTCTGCCTGGAACAAAGACTGTTTTCTTGTCCTTTTCTTCTGCCCCTGTGAGTGTTTAAGCCCCCCTGCTGTTGCTCTGTGTGTGTGTTTGTGTGTGTGTGTGTGTGTGTGTGTGAAAGTTGTATACCAAGCAATGGAAAAAGGAGGGCTCTCCCTTTTCTAAAGCGGCGCATTCAACTAGGAAATGGGATAATCACATGAATGGGAGCTGGGAGGAGGACAGGAGGCCTTTTGGTCAATAATTTGAGTTTGGCATTTGTGAATTTCACATTGTTGCTGCAAACCCCAGATACTGTGATTTTTAACTCGGACGTATTTTTCTCCTCCAGTTAATTTTATGTCAGTTTAGAAAAATATTAGCTAAATTAATGCATCTCTGGGATGTTTTAATGCACATTAGTCCTATGGAGAGAGAAGGGCATCTCTGGCTAATGAAATTTTGTGTTTATTTTTTATCCTCTCAATTTTAACTAGGAAAGAAGTGATACACCAGAAACAAAGTATTTGGCTTCTACACCAGGCCAGATAACAGTAAGAGAATGGAAATGTGGACTTAGTCCAGAATGGGAGAAGCAAGATCTTCATTTAAACTGTTTTCTTCTCATTCATTTCCATATTTTGGATTACCTGATAGATTCTCCATCTACATTATCATACACTGACATATAATGATAGATAACATTCTGCAGTTTTACTTCAGTTTTCTATCAAAAATGATGTTTACCTGGAGTATTTAAGCCGAGATAATCTCACAGGTCTGCTTGCAGTTAGAAAGCTCTGTCAAAAATCACTTTAAAAAAATCCTCTTTTGTATGTAGAGATTTGGAAAAATAAAAATGAGCCTGGTGCTTGTCTGACCTGATGCAGGAAGGTTCTGCTCTGTGTTCTGGAATTCCTCACAGCGTGGGATTGGGGTTTCTTTGTATTTGCTTTCTCAGTACTTTCTTGATCACGTAATCGTTATAGTTAAACTCGGTCTCCGCTGTGGACAGTAACGTGCTCAAGTGGCACTTGTGCCCGGTCACAGATTTACCTTTGCCGACAGATTGGAACAGGTCAGAATGTGGAGCTGCAAGTTCATGGGTCTGGATTCTCTTCCAAACGCTGTCACTGCCTTCCTGTATGACCACTTATGACCACTGACATTTTTCTTTTATAATGCAAGAGCATCTTTTTTTTTTTTTTTTTTTTTTGTGCATATGAAAGTGATTCCTGGTCATTGCCTGGTTCTTTGGAGCCTGCACATGAGGAACCCTGGTGAGTTTGATGGAAAGTTGTAATCCAGAGAAAAAAATTCTCCTTCATGCATCAGCAATGTTTCAGGATAGTGTGTCATGGCAGACAACAGGGTTTATTCAGTTCTTTGAGGAAAAAAGCATAGCCTGGCATGCTAGCAAAAAAGCTATTACATTACAGACGTGGATGTTTTCCATGCATTTCCATGCTGATGTTAGAGCAGGAGGTTTTGAGCTGGTTTGAGATTGAGACCTTGAGAAAGAATAGAAAAGTCAGGAAAGATGATGGAAAGGAAGGTTTTGCCTTAAATGAGTACAAATTAGGAAATTTCTTGATAGTTACAGCTCGCTTTTTCTTCTCTCTTGGGTTGATGTGCGTATGGGTAGCAGTGTGGCTGCCTGCAAGGTTCCCCACAATACATAGCAGTGGAAATCAGGATGTAGCAGGGCCTTTGCTGATTCCCTCAGCTTTGTGGTATCGGGAAAGAATCCAAGGAGGGTTGGGGCATTTCTAGTGAGCTATTTTTTTTTCTGCTTCATGAGATATGTTGTTTGAGGGACTTAAAAAGTCCAAACAGATTCTTTTCAGTTTTTGAAAACAGATACAGATTTATGCTCAAACCTTGGGAGTGGAATTTCCCCATGTCAAAAGTAAAGAATAAACAAATACCGGCATCTCCTGAAGGGAAATAAAGTAGGATTTTGTTGTGGTTGGTTGGTAAAGACAAATAAAAGTATAATCTGTAGAGTACTATAGAATCATTATCTCTGAATATTTCCAGCACTTGCAGAAGTCATTGCTAACATTCAGTCACAGTTTACAAGGGGGAGAAGAAGCACAGAATAAATATCCTGCCTAAAGTTGCAGCAGACCATCTCTGTGTGAGCATGTGTTGTGCCTAAGCCAGGACTTACCCTTCTTCCCACTGGGTAGCTTCATCTTGAAGTACAGCAGGAGGATGAGTTCAGCAGATGACACTTGATGAGCTGCACACCTTCTCCCCTCGAAGGATGGTCCTCACTCCCAAAACCAAAGTGGTTGATCCTCACTCCCAAAACCAAAGTGGTTCTTAGCTAGAATCTCTCTGCTTTCTTGATAAATTCTGTATTTCTGTTTGCGTGTGCAACCTCTGTGAGCTCTGTCCTCCTGTCCTTAGCATTAAGGTCTGCTTGCTATCTGGAAACGCTTCTCTCTCTCTCTCTCTCTCACCCTCAGTTTCCCTGCAGAGATCATAGTCTTCACAACAGAATGACTATAACATGTTGGAAGAGATAGTGCTAGGAAATGAAGAGAAAAACTGTAAGGGCTAGGTTTTTATTTTTATTTTTATTTTTTGCTAAAAGATTGTAAAATGATACCTTCTTTTCTATGATTCCGTATCTTGTACCAGTGCCATGTGCCGTGTTCCCTCTAGGGCACTGCTTCTGTACCGGGAATACCACTAGTGGTCAACTGGGTGAATGGAAGGAGAAGAAAAGGGCATGACTATTTTGCACTGAAACTTAGGGGAACCAAGGAGGGATCGTGTTTTTAGGGACTTTCCAAAGGACTTAGCCCATTTTGTGTTACTATCTCAGCTTTTATTCTGTCTCTTAAGTAAATGATGTCGCTTCCCATTCTTCTTCAAGGTGCCTGATGAGATGGAGAATTGTATCCTTTATCATCATGCAGCAATAGAAACTCTTCTCTGGGGTTCTCAGAAGAACAGCTTCAAATTATCCTCTCCATTAGTGATGATACATCCCCTTTGAACAGTGTGCTATTCCATCGTCCTGTTTCAGCATTGAACATTAGGAAATAACTGCCTTCACAACATATGTCATTACTCATTAAGGGACTCTTCCTGGATTATGGCTGAGGTTTAATGACTTGTTAAAGATATTTAACACTTACAGTTTTGTTTTTAATTTAAGAAGCAGCATGATCAAAGTGTGCCCTGAGAATTTCTCTCTGATTTTCTGAAATTTGCAGGTTGGCCTATTCAGAGGAGGTGATCCTTAAATTGAATTGCAGCCCTCCAAGGCGTGTTTGGATGTCAAGCACTGCCATGATCTGACATGTTAATGCATTTGAGAAAACAATGTGTTTCAGAGGTAATTGCTGAAGCAATGAGTTTCTAGTAACATTTTACTTAAAAGATATGTGCTGCTTCTCTACTGCAAAGACTGGAACAATGCAGATGAACAACTAAGTGATACAAATCTCTGCTTGCCTTTTATCATTACATTCTTCTGATAGACTAGAGCAGGACCTTTTTCCCATCTATTGTTTGGAGCTGAGAATAGCATAGAATCAAACATGGTGTTGTTTTTCTAGCTGGATTTCTAATTTCTTTTATTAAGAAATATTTTAAAACTCATAACACTAACCTGAAAAGAGCTCCCCAAATTAAAACCTCACTGTCTTTTCCACTGGGGATTATCTGCACTTATAGCAGATGTATTCAACAAGGGCAATATTTTATAGTGATTCTGTTGCTGTAGGTTTAATGCTTTAATGTCCAGACTTGGCCAGTCTAATCAACATAAAAATGAGTTAAGCTTCAGTCTTTGTAAAGTACTTTCTCTAAAAAACTGTGGATTGTGCATTTGAGAACCAGGTTTATGTGGCTACATCGTTGCAAGGACCTACTTAAGCTGAGAGAATGATTCTCAAGTTACTGATTCTGTAGACTTTATTTGATACTCTTCCAGTATCATATTAAGCTGTCACCTTGAGTTTCTAGAAAACAAATGCATTCCTCAGTCTTGATCGTCAGCAACAGACTAGACGAGACACCCAACTAGTGGCCTGTGGTTGTCTTGGAAAGGTTGAAGGCCTAACAACCTGTTCAAGACTTTGCACCCCAGCATTTTGGATATCCCCAAGGGCAAGGGGATGGTGTTTCTTTCCTCTCCTGGAGCCTTAGTTTGCAGAAGACTAACAGGCTCTTCACGTTCTGTTCAGCTGCTGGTGTTAGGGGAGGCCCAGCTCTCTCAGCTTCCCCTTATGAGAGAGATGTTTCAGTCCCTTAATAATCTATGTAGCCCTTATTCTTCTACAATATGCATCTGTGTTCTGCTTTTTTCCTCTTATTCACTACTTAGATTAGTGAAAACTAGTACCACCTCTTCCATCTCACATTCTTCTCAGTAATAATTGCACACCCAAGGGACAGTATACAATAAATATAAGGAGTTTCAGTAGGAAACCACCTTAAATAGCATCTGATCAGTCCAATAGAATTTACCATGCAAGAGTTTTGCAGGTGATTTGAGATCTGACATCTCATCTCTGTGTATTTTCTCTTTCAGAAGTGGGTGATTCATTACAATTATGAGTTATGAGTAAGCAAGAGATTCAAAATTATAATGATATATTTAATACAATAGTAATGAGTACAAAATTAGAGTGCAGTGCTTCTCCAGAGTTATGGTTCTGTATTGCCATGTTTTAGTAAGGCAATAATTGATAGCGTGTTTTTCTCTGTTTTGGAAAGCATCACTGCTGCTGGACAGTATTGCAAGACTCATCAGTTATCCAGGCCAAAACTGGCTTTAAAGTTATATATTATATTGAAAAATGTGTAAGTTTTCTTGGGAATACTGAAAGATGCAATAAATTTAGGTATCTTGTTTGTTTTCTAGTTTCTGAACTGCCAGTATTCGGACCCTTGGTTTATCAGTGTTTTACTGTATGCATGCTAGAATTTTTTCTTTATCTTTAAATGGGTAGCTAAGATTTCTGTGTGATCACCTGATGCCAGTATTTATGCTTAAACAAAGCACAAAATCTCACAATCCTCATGACAAATTCTTACAGAACTAGTCATTTGTATTGAAAGTTTCCGTAGGTAGATGTTTTTGGTGCAAAGCATCTCTGCCAGCCCAATATTTTTCTTTATTTACGTTTGCATCCACCTATTTCAGATTCAGTTCCAGGGCCCCAGTGGCATCTGTTGGCTTCGGAGAGAAACTAAAGCCTACGGGTTGGCGTGATGCTATTTCTTCTCATTAGCTTCATCTCAGGCTTTCTGTCCTCTCACCAGCTCCCTGCACAGCATATTTTAAAAACATCTTTTTTTTTTTTCCTCATTCTGTGTGATTTACACTCATGCAAAGTGGTGCAGCCATTATAAGTGAAGCCTGTTTAAGAAGCAAAGCTGCCTCTACTGTGTTTCTTTTCTGAACTGTAATCTGATAAGCACAGCAGAGAGACAGCCTGGAAGGGCTGCGGACAGTTAACCCAATTTTTGCCTTTTCTTAGACTATTTTATTTCATTATCCTGCTTAAGTATAAAGAAGGAATAATGAAGAGATCTCTTACACCATAAAAATATGGAAATCTATGAGCTAAAAACACTTGTAGTGCTAAAGAGCAGAAGAACTTGTGACTGTTCTTCAGCCTTGAGCCATGTAGCTTACAGGGCAGATGTCATCTTCCCACCAGAAGCTCCAGCCTGTCTGGAAAGATCCTGGACAATGAGGACCAATTCATGAAGATTTTGCTCTTCAGAAATAAGCTGATGTGATCTGATGTGATCTTTTTGCTTCAGTATCTTCAGCTTTAAAACTTAAAGTGTTTTATCCTTCTTTTCCATTTTACCTGTGCTTAAGGGAGTAAAGAGCGAGTGTCTCATCTCGTGTGTCTCATCTCGTATGTGCTTGTGCATGTATGATGTTGCTGCCAGAATGGTAGATCTAACCATCAATTTCTTGGTTTAGCTGGGTCGAGCATTATTTGTGTTTCTATTGAATGCTTTCACTGGTGAGATTTCAAATTTGCTTCTTCTACCTAAGTAATATGTCTGGTTCTTCTTTCCAACCTTAAACATGCAGCAATGGTGTATGGCCCAATGAGACAACTTGCATGACAACCCACAAAACAGCCAAGTAACACAGGCAGAGCTCAAAAATAAAAATAAAATAAAAGCTGTACTGTGCTGTACCAGAAAAAGGAGAGAACTGCTTAGTTATTCTTAATGGTTTGCATCTCAGAGAGGAACAGCAGTGTTAAAGTGTTCTTTGCCATACTTGTAATTACTCCGAATTCTATAAATTACCTCATCTCATATACAAGCTTACAATATAATCATAAAGATTCTAGAAGAATCGTAGAACATAAGAAGAGCGGCTACATCAGACCAAAGGTCCATGTATCTCCAAATCCTGTCTTGATAGGAGCGAAGAGTAGGTGCCAGTGGAAGAACAACAGAACAGGAGAAATATCCACGTGTTTCTGCCCTCATGCCTCTGGACGGAGCGAGCTCAAGGTTTCAGGAGTGTCTGCTTTGCAGGTGAACTAAACCTTGAGGTCACCTGTATTCCAGACTGTAGTTTATGGTGGATGCTATGGGAGTGTGGGCACTTCCCTGAGTGTAGATGTGCTTGCAAAATTCCCCCTGTTCTCTAAATGCCCGGAGTTCATTGTAAAAACTGTACTAATTATTAGGAGTGTAGGAAATCAAAAAGCATTTATTTTTTTCTGCGAGAATTTAAAGCATCTGAAGACTTCTTAGCATCTTTAGGATGAACACTTGAGAAAGGGTTAAAAGGCAGCCAGAACAATTAATTTCAAGATCTTCAAAGCAAATCAGGTTCTTTAATTATATCAAATTAAGGTTGTTAAAAGTTAAGTTCTGAACTGAGAGCATTTTCCAGTGAAAGGTGCTGCAACATCATTATTTCTCCCCAAAACACACTTACTGTACATTTCTCAAAGCCATCAGCTTTGATTGAAAGCTAATGAAAAAGCTGTCCTGCGTCAGTTTATTCCTTGTATCCATTAAGAATAATTACGGCTGAACAATTTTTGATGCCTGTAACCTTCGCGAGTGTGGCTAATGGCATTATAAATTGCTCCTTGTCCAATGACTGCAGTCTGAAGCTTAATTCAAAAGCGCTCTGTCAACACTGCTGATTTGTGTGGTTAATGAGTGCGTTTAAAACAACAGCCTTGGCTCATGCATCCTAATGTCGATAAGAGGATGTGGTTCAATAAAGAGGCTTGTCTGTAATAATTAGCAGCGACAAATGCTCTGGATTAGACCGATCACGGCATTAATGACTCTGCTTTCTGCCTGTTAGGGAAAAAAGTTTCCAGCTCCAACTTTTCTGGGCTTAGATCTAACTTTTAAAGAGGGGACTTGTATAAACCAATACTGCAGCTAAATAAACGTGAGTCTTAAATAGATTCTTCGTCATTAGAGTCACTGAGCTGTTTAGGGCTTCTGTAGAGACTTGTATGACCAAATTAATTTTTGGAAAATATTTTCAGGCCAACAGTTGGGTCAAACCTGCTTTCCAACGGGTCCGGGGTAAGGGTTGTGTTCTCTTGGTCTTAGACATGGTAGCTTTTGTGTGACTTTTCCTCATACTGCCTGTTCTGTGGAATTTTTATTTTCTCTAGGGTACATAAAATTGGTGTTTGATTTTAAAGTACAATTAGCCTCTAAGCCTATCAGCCTCTAAGCATATCAGAAGTGTATCCATGAGGTTCAGATTGATATCTCTCAGTAATGCACTGGGAATACTAAGGCTCTTGTTTAGGCACAAGTCACTTTGCACTCCAGAGCTGCTACTGGAAAACGGTGCTTTTAAAAACACCAGGACTCCTGGTGTTGGCTCCAGTGCTGCCATTGCAGAGTGTGGGTCACCTTAGATCTTGCTATGCAAATTCTACATTAGGAGAATCTCTGAACAGCCAGAAAAAGCAAAGGACACAGATAATTTTCTCACTTAAAATCCTCCCTCCCCATTACCCACCTCTTTTTCAGGGCCTGTTGCACTCAGTAAAAGTGATGAGTGATGAAACCTGCACATTGACATGCCAAGAGGAAGACCTGCTCTTGCGGTATGAATGAGGAAATGGGCTGGGGCAGCTTTTCTGCCTTGAAGACTTCTTTCTGCATCCTGTATGGATGCTTCAGGGGTGGCTGTGGTACTTCCAGGCCAAAACAGAGCGAATTTCCACCTGTGCCATGCTCAGGGATGTCCAGCTCCTAAAGCAAGGGATGCACCGGCTCATAGTAACCTGAAAATGAATCCATTGGACAGTGACCCATCCCTGCAGGGGAAACTTTTGGAGCGGGAAGAGGATTGGAAATTTATCAAAGTAAATATATCAGCTAATGAAGGTGATGAAACAGGATTTCTGTCAGGAACCGTGAATTTATCGATGCTATCAAAGACCAGGTCCTCCAGACATACTAGAAACAGAAAGATATTGTGCTATGTACTGTCATTTCTTTCTAGAACATACCAAGACAAAATATTTTTAGCTTTAGGCTTCTGGGTCTGATACACTTTCTCGGCATATAAATTCTGTTCTGCATGCTCAAGCTGCTGAGTTTGATTTTAAGTTATTCAGATGTTTGTAATAAGTGACTCAAGTATATTGTAGCCTAATTGTATCACTAGTCTCAACTGAAAAAAAAATGCTGGAAGTGTAGGGGGGTTCGTAAGCCATTGCTCACTGTTTAACTAAGGAAAACTGGAAAAGGTTTGAACTCTGTCAGAGTCCGAAATGAAACATATATCCCAGATATTACTTTCATGTTCAGCTTAATTGCCACTATATTTCTTACACAATATCTGCATATGTGCCTTATCTGGAGATGAACTATTTAAGTTTTGGAGTGAACCATGAAATTGTTTCCTGATTTTTAGCATTATCAGCAGAGACAGAAGTAAGACCTGTTACCTGCTCTCCGAGGAGGGCAGTCATCATTGGATATTTTTTTTGGATAAAGAAGTGGACACAAATTTCAGAAAAGTGAAACTCTGGAGACTAAAAATTCAGAGACTTTACTGGCAATCAGTGCGAGCAAAATGGGACAAATCAGTTACTGCAGTAACAGTGCCTGAAATCTCACTTACAAAGAGCTCTTGCAGGAGGGAATTTACGTGCTGATAAGTGTAAATTCAAAACTGACATGAAAAATCAGCACATTTGAATAATCAAGTAAAAGTACAGGCACGATTGAAAGGTGGAAACCATGAAAATACTTTCCCAGGGCTGTGAGTTCAGCTTGCTTCCTCCTCCTGTTTGGGTTGTATAACAAACCCCAGAAGAAGATCTATTTTTAAAAAGGCAAATTAAGACTTCCTCAGTTGTAAACATTTTACCTCGGTGGATCTACACGCACTTGGCTTTCAGAACCAAGCACTTCTTTGCTCCCTTCATTTCCCAAAGATGTTTGGTCTCAGCTATGGTAGTTTTCTCTGGAAGTTACAAATCCTTAATAATCTCTAATAGGCAATGAATATTTTGAAGTAATCAGTATTTGTGTAATGAAAAAATCCAGGCAGTCTTTCAGATGTGAGCGCTGGGTTTGTGCTGCTCTGCGGATGCTCCCTGTAACACAGAGTAGTTCACTGAGAAGCAGCCCTTAAACTACCTATTTTCAAAACTCCTGCCCTTGCAAATAACATCCACTTAATTCCCTTCAAATTAATCTGTTAAAAGCAACCTTCACGCTTTCAATTGGTTTGGGACTTTCCTGTGATTTTGTGGTGATTACCACGTGTGTTTGCTGCTCTTTGGATTTGGCTCCAAACCTGCTCAGCCTGAGGTGAGGGACAGGCGAACCCCACGGCACCTTTTTGCAGGACTCTCCTGGGAGGACGGGAAGGGGTAAAGAGCGGCGGGGAGATGATGTTGAATTTGTACAAAGACTTCATCAGCAAAGGTCTGCATTCTGCTTGGCGGACAAGTCCTTTTGTAACGATTTTATAAAAAGAACCACTGTCTTCTTAAAGATGTGACTGAAACGGCTGCAGGTAAAACTTGCGATATTGTCTTTAGGAATCTTGTGATGGGAAGAGGGGCAGTAAAGTGCGGAGCGAGCGGAGCAGGGCTGTGGTGGGTGATGCTGAGTGCTTTGTACAGCTTGGTGCAGTGTCCCGGGGCCGCTGGCGGGGCCAGGGTCGGTGACAGCGGCGCGAGAGCGGGTGACACCGGGCAGCAGCCGCTGCTGAACCGAGCTGGCACCCGCCACATCATGTTCCTGGCACTTGTTCATCCCCTCTCCCTTCTCCCTCTCCTCCCCCTGCAAAAAGAAAAGTCAGTTAAATATCAGGAAGCTTTCAGAGGAAAGCTTTACGTCCATAAAATCATGCTGACGTGATTAACGGAGCGTCGCAGAGAGCAACCCGCTCATTTAGCGCTCGCTTCCCCAAGTTAGCGCTTTGGAGAGACCCGCTGCGGCGAACGCCCTACAAATTGCTGCAATGGGCAGTTAAACGTTGGAGTCAGAGGTTAAATGAACATGGCTGTTTATGAGGACACAGCCCGAATCTATTTGCATTTTAATATTCTTTCTGAGAGACGAAAAACCATTTTGAGGACAGCTTGTTTGGAAATCCCATTAATAGGTTATTTATGGGCCTCAGGACTGCCTGACCCTTGGCCTTGTTTTGTTAAACATGAACTAGACATGAATCAGATGGGCGGCCTGGCTGCTGCTATTGTTTTCCATAGCATGAAATGTCATTGAATTCAATTATTCCGAATCTGACACTTTCTAAGTTATTACCCTCATAATGTGCAATTTTCCTTTTTTCCTTTGTCAACCTTATTATTTCTATATCTGCTTTAAAAAGCAGAGGCACTCTAAAAAGGCAATTTCCTCCCTTATCAGTGAACTAGGTGAGAATGAAGAGCTTATCTACGCATCTCTTTATTAAATCAGAATTTGGAAGATTCCGTTCAAACAAATAAGATGATTCCAGTTACTGTCATGGTACATTTTAGGGAATACAGGAGTCTAAAATTTCTGTCAGAGTAACAAATTTAGCTATGGAAAGGGCAGGTACTAACAGTTCTAAAATAGTTTAACCCTTTTTGTTGGAGTATAGAATGATAAATGAAAAATTCGTAAGAATTTGACTAGAAGGACAGTGTTTTTGTCAGTCATAATGTAAACACAACTCCATATTCCCAAATAATAAATGTATTATAGAATAAACTTCATTTTTATGCCTTCTTACACAATTTCTTATTTGAGTGAAAAGAGATGGTACATTAGATTAAAGACTGTGCTAAAAAATAATGAGAATACATTGATGCTTCTAATTTGAATGCTGTGTTACATATAGCAGCATTATATCTGTTAAAGACCATGGTAAGTCCTTATAATGAATATTGTCTATTGAAAAGCTTACATATTCTTCTCTTGGCATTTGATCTCTTACTGTTCCAGTGTATATGGAAAAGTGATCAAATATTCAGAGGATTTACAGCTTCTGGAAAGTAAAATCCGCATCTACAGAGTGGACCAGCTGAGACCACATAAGCTAACTTCAATGCAAAGTATCTTTGGACCAAGAAGAGTTTTTGGTGCATAAAAACTGGGAGCTGAAGTAGAGCAGTGCAAATTCATGAAGTACAAGGACTGGATGAACTACTGTGACCATGCAATACCGTGTGTACACACAAAAGGCCTTGGAATTTTTCTGGTGTATGTTCTAACTACAACAACTCCTTCCAAAAAATGGGTTGGAGGAAAAAAAAAAAAAAGTGATGAAAGATATTCCAACCTCATTGAGTACAAACATGCACTGTTACTTAAGTGTTTTATTACTGAACAGGAGATATATTTATTTCTAAGTTGGTAAAGCTTGTGAAAAAGGTAGTTTAGGATCTACTTCAAAGTTTACAAAGAGAAAAAGTTGCTTCGAAGAGATCAGGGTTCAAATCTGTGTTAGAATTTCATTTTACACAGTGGGATAAAATCCATATGCAGCAGCTCGTTCTGTGGATGGACCTGGTCAATATTCTGTTTGCCACTACGAGGATCAGGCTGTAGTTCCTGCCATAGTGCACGGGATCCCAGCACCTCAGAAAGCAGAACAGGCTTTTGGAATCACAGGTTTTCTTTTCTTACAGTGGGGATTGTCTTATTCTGAGTAAAGTAGCACATAAAAGAATATCTGATATTCTGTGAGGAGACTGGTTTTCAGCCATGTGTGCCACTGTTCTGCAGCCCGCATTTTAAAAGTGACTGTATTTCTGAATGCATCTTTGTAAGTATTTTTATTTAAATGTAAATAGAAATTGTACTCCTCTCCGCAGAGAGTTCCCTTTTTTCTTTTTTTCCTTTTCTCTCAAAATACTTATGTATTTCTTTTTGTAAAATAGATTTTAAGTATGAATTGGATATCAGTGGAGTTCTTTAGGGTTAATTCATTAATAGAAACTTTTTTTTCTGAAGGAAAATGAACAATACATTTTTAGAGCAGGTTTGTAAGTGCCATGATTCTTCTACTAACTTATACTATATCCTCCCCTTTTAAATGTTAAATTACCTCATTGTATCTCTGAACACTGGATATACTTGGACCTGAAATTAAGCTTACTGTATAGCTGACAAAATGACCACAATTTGCTGTATGAAATGCCCTGATTGCATGTGTAATTCAAAGCAATCCTAATCTCTGTACAAACCAGTACAGACTGCTTAGGGGTAGAGTTTATGTATGCTGATTGAGCCTTCACAGTGAATACACCTGCAAGTTGAAGAAAATGCATTACAGATTTCCAAACTCGTCAGTGCTAAGGAGAGGGGAGAAAGAAGGAAGAGAGAAAAAGCCTTTCCACTACCCCCAAACAACAGAGGTTACAAGAAAGGCCAGATCTCAGTTTTTCATATATATGTTTATTCCAAATACTTTTGAAAGCTGAGATTGCCTTGGTGTTACCTCTGAAGTGAATATATTCACGTACCAAAAGCTGAATTGCAAATATGACTCCTGGTTATAAATCTGCATCTGTCCCATTTCTTATTGTAGTTTGTGCTTTCAACAACAGAAACAAGTCTTGTTACCAATATTCTTTGACTGAAAGTAGCCCCTCCCTGAAACTCTGTTTTTTCTTTTTTTTTTTTAGTACTGTTTTTTTTTTAATACTGAAATAGTTACTCTAAGGTTTTTTAGATGTTGAGTTAGCTGGCTGTTAAGGAAAGTTGCTGTGTGCCTCCAGAAATACAAATACTGTTTTCACAGATATTGTTTATCCCTGCAAGGTGCAGGATTTTGCCCTTGGGGAATTAGGTAGGAAATTTTAATTGCGGCTTTCTGAGTTCCAGAATACACTGTGGCCACTGATCTGGTGTTTAATCTTGTTAATTGTTCAGCCATGACAGAGGATTCTTGTATTTTTCCAGCAATATCTTCAATTTGAAGTTTTTCCCAGCCATGAAACCTTCCACACCGAAGGGCCTTTTCAAATACCATTATTGTTGTTAATTGCAATAAATGGAATAACTTCAGCAACAAAGAAGCATAACAGACACGAAACAATCAAATGTTTGTATTGTTTACAACTAAGTGCATAATCTCTTTCCTTTAATCATTTGCAGCCTATCTTGCCATCTCAGTCTGGTTCCTGAATGGCAGTTTGGTCAATACTGTAGAGATGAAATCATGGCCAAGGAAGTTCATCCATCATTTTAATATTCTTCACAATGAAGCAATCGAAGGTAATCTTATATTGTACTGTCTAAACTTCTGGACACTTTGTAGGTGTTTCTTTCTCAAAACAGGTATAGGCATAGTGGAGAAAGGATATACCCTGCTTCTTGAAGAGTACACATAACAATCATACATGAATCATAATATTTTTAATTAGATGCCTGATTACCGGTTGACTAGATACCCTTCAGGATCTTGTTTGCAGGTGGCCAAGGTATCCCTTTAAAATCTAATCCGAGATGTCAGATGAGGCAAATAGCAGGTAAGCCCTCTGTGAACACCTGCCAGCTGCATCCCCTTGAAATCCTGCTGCAGAATTTCCTGTGGCAGCTCCTAGGAGTATCTAAGTATTATTTTCTATCATCTGGGCTCTGAAATATTAGTGTGAATGCTTTTCATAATGTTCAGAGATCAAAATGACCGTAAATATATGCAATGACTAGGAAAAAATGCTCAGTGTTGGCAACAGTTTTGGTGTTTAGCTGTGAAAGAAGATTTTTATTTTACTTCATTCAGTCTGCCTAGGATTTTTCATTAGCTATTAAATTTGGTTCATTTACCTCTTTATAATTTTGAACCTAGCAAATTTATCCCAAACTGAGTTTTTTTTCATGACTTCTTGGAAATTTTGCATTTCATTCTTTCTTCTGAAAGTTTACACAAGATGATTTCCAATTTCCTCAGCTTCAGTTTTACAGTGGAAGCTTCTGATTAAGTATATGTGCTTAATAACAGTAAATAATCTCTGACATTTTATTTTTACTCCAGAGTAAAGATGTTCATCATGTTGGTGAAAATAAGCAGTCACATTTTATTTAACAGCAAAAAAAGAGGTTCATATCACCCTGCAGGAACTCAGGAATCCATTTCCATTATAACAAGCATTGATTTTTGCATTAGAGTCTTATTATTTAAGATAATGACTGTTAGGTTTCTTAGTTATTTTTGGGTTCCTAAATTATTGAAACTATAGCATTGAAAGAGCAAGTGGGAATGCAAAAGAACCCAAACTCTATTAAAAACACTCTATTAAATTTTGTATCTTTAATTAGATTAATCTTTAAGGCAGATGCATAGTATCAAAAAAGCGTTTTGAGCATTTTGGGGTGGCATCAGTATTTCTGCCTATGGAAACACCACTGCACCTGAATATATTGATTTTTCAGAATGAATATGTGGACTTCCGGGGACTCCATCCATCAGTGCATGACTCTCATTTCTCACCAGTGGAATTCCACTGCCTGGAATCAGGGAATACGCCCGTCGGCTCCCCCAGTGAGTCCGATGACGGAGTCGTTAAGGCCGGGAGTCCCGTTTTGCTTTTTGTATTTGGAGTGCTCCTTTGAATAACTCCGCGTTTTGAAAACGGGCCTGAAAGGCAATAAGTCTCCTGTTGTGTTCTCCCCTTCCCCAGCCCTTCTCCTCGGAGCCGGGGCTGCGTGGGCACTAATGTATTCCGGATAATGCTGGCGGCGAGCGGAATGTGCCTCCCCACCAACAGCCCCGTGAATTATTGACGTGGGGACGTTCCCTGGTGTATCCTTTTCCAAGGTTATACTCTCTGATATTAGATATTTATTCTGCATAAGGTAGGGATAAGAACCTCATTGGCACATTATGTCTGACACAATCAAGTTTCGAGGAATTTCAGCAACATTAGAAGATTTGTAAAATGTATTCTTTTAGCAGCAGAGGCTCAGCCTTAAACAAAGCATAATCCCTACTGCATATCATTTCGAACCTAATGCAAGGAGAAGAAGCAGGACCATAGTGCTGTTTGCATCATTTTCCTTTTGTGTTCAATTTCAAGGACTATTCACCTAATATTCAAAATTCCTTTACTCATTAAATGGAGCAGAATGATGGAAAAGCAAAAAATGTAAGAAAAGAATGAAATAGATTTCAATGGAAGTAAGTAGCATAAAATTGAGCTATTTCACCTAGATATATGAAAAATTCTCTGGTAATAATTAAAAAACTGATGTTTTCCAGTTCTTGAACAATTAAATTTTAGTATTTTTGATGCTAACATTATTCCCAATTCCTTTGCATCAAATATTGGTTGTTTTTATGTTTCTGCTCTCATCTGTTGTGTCACCTGGTGTCTCCTTGCCACTCGCTTTGTTAGCCTAAGCCTCTAGGGTTTGTATCCTGAACACTGGACCTTTCATACTGTTAAGATTGTTCTTTTAGACAATAAAAAAACTGAATCTTCTGTGACAAGTTTACTTAAAGGGACACTATCACATTGAATAAGTATATAAATTTACCTACAAATAATATTTTTCCTCACAAAATTTTGGAAAGACACATGGTTTTTATAGTGGCATTAGTTAATACCCTCATCTGCTTGCTATGCAGTAATTGAGGAAGTCATGTCATTTTTCACACTTCATGCTGTTCTTTACATGCCACTTTTGAAAAGCTAGGAAAACAGGTCAGTTATTTTACCTTTTGTTCTAGTCAGCGTTCAGGATCCGAGTATTTTGTGCTGCCCCAGTGGGATACTGGGATGCAAATTTTTAAGGGAGCATTCAGGCTTAAAACAGACAATTCTGTTGTAGTTACTTGCTTGTAGGCCATAAAAGCATCTGTACTAATAATGCCTCTTGTAAGAATTTAAAGAGCATAAACAAAATCTAACATCTACTCTCTTTCAGACTAAAGTGTCACTTCCTCAAATCTTTCCAGTCCTCCTTTCCTGCTTATTTTCTAAAACTTTATAAATTAATATAATTGCCATTGGTTGTATTTAGCTAATTTAAATGAGATAGTAAGACTATTCTGATAGTCATCAGGTCTGCTGTTAGTAGTACAGGTGGTTTATTGGTATTCCCAGTTATTTATGAAATCCTTACATGGAGAAAAAGGCTGAGTTCTCATGATATAGATAGAAAAATAGCACATAGTAACATATTTGTCGTATGAAAATGCTAGCTAATGAATCTTGCTGATAGAAAAAATACTCATTAATTTATTAGCTATTTAAACTGTTTTAATAAATGAGAGTTTTGTACTGCTTCTGTAACTATAACATTACCCACGTGCCGTACCCCCCAAACATGCATGCTGATGTGCATATGGGTGCATTAATGTCATGCACATTTTCCAAATGGGGCATGAACGTTTGGGAAACCCTCTGCAAGAGCGTGAGAAGCTGCCAGTGGAACTGCCTGACCTTCCTACAGCCAAACACGGCTGTGGGATCCCAGCATCGTGAGGAATTTGTTCTGGGCTGGGATGTCACGGGAGGCTCCAGCGCTTCTCTTACAGCAGCTCCTGCAGGTCTCAGCAGCCGGGATGGGGATGTTGCTGCTGCTGCTCCTGTGCTTCCATCTTCTCTGCAAATCTGTCAATCTGTCCCTAACTTAATTACGATAAGGGCACTTTATTTTCTGTTAAAATGAACCCCTCAGCTTTGTAAAAGGACTGGAGAGGTTAAAAAAGAAAAAAAAAAAAGAAAATAACTCAGAAGTTCATTTTCTCTGGAGATTTTGGAGTGTTTTTATATAGGTTTTATCTGGTTTTTATTGTAGAATATCATATTGTTGTTACTTATTATTATTATTAATTACTTATTAATCTAGCAACTAATTGTCACACTTGAATCCAGGCCTCATTGTGCTGCACATCTTACCAAGGTGTATCTGTCTGACTCTCTTGAGCTAAGTAGCATGCAGAATAATAGTATTGAACACAACAATTTGAAACATCTTGGTATGAAGCCTTCACATAGTTCTGCAGTAGCTTTGGGGGAGGCTTTATGAGCATTCTTGTCTTTATTCCTCTTCTGTTCGGATAACCTTAGCACTTGGAACTGCAGAGCTATTTGTTGTCTCCAAGAAGTTTTTGTCACGTGCAAAACATTTTGCTGTGGTAGCCAACAGATTTTTGAAAAAAAGGCAAATATAAATATATATGAGTATATATTTATATATAATATAAATAATAGGCTGAATATAAAGCAACCTAAGCATGGGATCCTTTTGCCTCCTGTCACACCTGCAAGACACCGTTTATCCACCTTCTATTTTCCCTCCTTGTGGCCATTGGATGCTGGAGAAAGTCAGTGTACAGATCAGTGCTGCATTCAGCCGCCAGCCTGTTCTGATCTCTCCTCTTCACCAGCTGAGGACTTCGAGCTGTAGGATTAGTTTTCCTGCTTGTTTGAAAACGGCAACAGTTCTGCAGCATTTGGGAAGCTCGTTCCTCTTGGCAGGTCCCATCCAGAGAGGTCTTCATCTTTGATTTCTAAGGAATGCTGCCAACTGTTTCTAGGCTCCTAGCTAATACTTTACACACCTACTATGTAATATAGCATATATACACTGTTTGTGTGTATGTGTGTATATATATATAATATAAACTCTATATATTATAGCAGAAGGGCTACCCTCCGCTGCTTCAATAGGGATAGCTTTCAATCATGCTTAAAATCAAGGACAAATTTCCATTTCCAGTTGCAGTTTGCTGTCATGTTCTTTGACCCTCTTTCTCTACTGCCAGTCAGAATTGCTAGGCAGTTTCTTGGAGTTTTGTTTTTGACTTTCTTTGTCTTGGCACCCTTATCAATTTGTAACCTCTGCCCTGGGATCTGCACTTGTAATCATCATTAATCATCATTATTTCCTAGGTATTTGCCTGCACAGTCAGCTCTTGCTGTGTTTTGCAAGTAGGAACTTTTCCAGCTTCCACTCTGGAGCAGTGTCCTTGTAGGGCTCCCTTATTCATGACTGGCATTTTCCAGTGCAATTCCTTTCTGTCCTGCCTGGCTGTTTTCTTGGCCATTTACTTATTTCACTCCCAGAAAAATATAATAAAATAGGAAAATGTTCCCCAAGAAATACTGAAACTATTCTGTGCAGTGTAGTAATACAAAACCGTGTGACAAAGCAGAAGCCTTGCGGCACCAGAAAACACCTGGCAGATCTAGCCCAAGGAGTCAAGTGTCTGTTACTGAATACAGTCATGTTTCAAACTTGCAAGCTAGTGGGAAATTAATAAATCACTTCTCAAGCCCTCAGTCATCAGTAGCTGATGATATTTTTCTGGGCCTGGGGAGAAGCTGCTCTTCAGCTGAAGAGAAAATGTGGGACAGGAATAGGGATGGTTTTTGCCAGTGATTTCAAACATGTCTACGGAGAATTTGCCATAGAGAAGTCCTTCTGTGAAGAGCTCTGCCAGGGTTTGCTCAGGCTGCCTTCTGTCTTTGCTTTCAGCAAGGAGAGATGCCTTGGCTTTGGTTTTGCCCTTTGGGTTGTGTCCGGGAATGTTCATACATTGCTGCTATGGGGCTGACCAGCTGGGTCGGTTTTTAGTGGTTCAAGCCCAGAGTCTGTTATTGGCAGTATCTGAACTTTCTGGTATCAGCGACGTGACCGAAAGACCTTGTTTTATATCTGTGGGCAGCACTTTTGAGAGGCATCTTCAGCCCCTACTGCAGTGACTCTCAGTCACTGCTTGTTGAAAATGAGAGGTTAACTATATAAGTTAACTATATATATATATATATGTATAGTTAACTATAACTATATACATATATACATATATAACTTTTAATGATGCTTTTCCTGTGATACATTCTATACCTTTAAACATGCTTACTATGTCTTATATAATTGTTCCTTGCAGTTTTCCTTACTCGATCTAATTCTGCATTTTCTATCAATGCTCATCCAGACCAAGAGTGTTTCAGGCTCTGTAATGACATGATTCCTGACCTGTCTTTTGAAGCTACAAGTAGACGTGTGGGAATGCAGAATCATCCCCTGCCTCAGCCTGTAGCCCTGCAGCTTCCTCTGTTGTAGGAAGACTCATTCTCATCTCGTGAGTTTGCTTCATTCCAGTTCCTCTCACAAACTGATTTCTTCTGTTCAGAGAACTATTTAGCCAACAGAAATTTCCATTTCATGTTTTGTGTTAGAAGATATTTTTTAAATGGCGGAATAAGAGAATTGGATCAGAGTATGTTTTAAAAGTTGTGTGGTTTGACAATAGTTGCTGATTAAATTTGTGTGCTAACAAAGATGTATTCCAAAAATGAGACCATTTCCTCAAATAGCTGCTTGATGCTATTGTGACCTATCTGAGCTCATTTATGTAGTATAAAGAGAGTATAAATTGTGAGGGTGATGGGAGGAATACGATATAAAAACTACTAAAGCTCCCAGGAAACAGAGGTGCAAAGATAAACTGGCCATGAGTCTATTTAGTACTGGATACGTAGCCAAGTCCATTTACGGTATTTTCACTTTTTCATTTGTGGTTTATTTCAAAAAGGTGAACCAACAGCAATTTTTGTAAGTCACCTTTTTTAAAAAATATATGATGTGAAATGTATACCATGGGCCAGCAATAGGAAGAGGACTCAGAGATGTTTCTGTTCTTTTGTGCACTAATGCTGATCATAAGAGCAAGTGTCATTTTAACGTCGCAGTTTCGGTCACAAAATAAAGGCTCTTTAAGTACAACTTCGCCTGAGAATGTTCAGCAGAATGCTCTACTCCATGGAAAGCTTTCTTTTAGGACTATTATAGCAGGTAAATATTCCTTTTTCTTCCTTTTTTTTCCCCCTTTGCTGTTTGTAACTGATGCCTTGTTTCTGGAAAACATATCATGTTTGTCCTAGGTGCAGTTTGGAGGAATTAGACTGAACTCTAATTTACACTTGTTTAACCACAGGTGCATCCCCACTGCTATTTGTTTATCTCGCATTTATTACACTCTTCCAAATTCAAGATAAGCACTCAGGGGCTTTTTCTAGTAACACTAATGGAGGAGAATAAATGCATTATATGTGAATAATGTATTATGATGATACAATTTGGGTCTCTTAGCTCTAACCGAGACCAGTCCTGTCTTGCATTATTTATAATTTACGCACACCTTCCTTGAGCATTTTTATGTAAATATTTAATATAGAAAGTGAGTTAACTCTTTCATTTGGGAGGTTTCCAGGCAAAAAAAAAAAATACAAATGAGAATGTTAGGTGGCATAAGAACATTTCACCCAAAATAGGCAGATGGGCAGTTTTGTTTGTTTACAGAAATTAAAAAGCATGACAGATCAGAGAGAAAAAAAATGTCTGCTGACGTGACAGCAGATCCTTTTCATCTTTCTAACTCTAAGCTAGTCTTATTAAATGGAATGGGTGTTGACTGCAAGTAGTTATTTGTGGAAGCTTAGCTGGTAAGGTTTGAAACACAGTGTTTTGCTCTATTTTTTTCAGGCACCGTTGGTGTTTTATTTTATTTTTGCTCACTTTGTCACAATTTATCTACTGGAGAAATGCAGCACTGGGGCCTTATGGTCAAAGCAGAAGACTCCCTCTTTTGAAGCGTCTCTGATAATCTGAATTTGCTAGCAAAGACAGTTAAGTCATTTCCTGGTAATCCTGTGTCTTTATTGCTTCAGTCTTTTCTTCTTGGCCCTTAATTCTGACCCAAATTATGTATTATGACAATCACCAACAATCAAGTTATTATAGTAAGGTTTTTATGGAGTCAGTTGTTGGGGCCTCGCTTCTCCACGTCTAAAAGCTGAGCTTACCTCCCCGCTGCAGATGTTGACAGCTGCATTGGAGATTTCATGTACAACACAATGTTCCTCCCTCAGCTCTATCAGATAGAGCAGTTGTTGGAAGCACTACTAAAGAGAAATATTTTTTGTAATAAAAAGACAACACTGATTTTTTCAAACTTTCTCATTCGGAACAGAAGGGAGGTTTGAGCTGTTAATGAGTTTGCAATTTTAAGTGTGTGATTCTTCCCCTTATTCTGATCAGTCTCTGCTTTATAAGCAGAGCTAAATTGTTAGCTCTGTTGAATTAATGGGAGTTTTTCTATTAATTTTACTGGGAGCAGATTTCAGATGCACTCTGTGCAGCAATAATCTTCACAGGATGTGAAGTTGAGAAACCAGCAAATCTCAACACTGGATGCTGCTATGTTTTTGTTGTTGTTTTAAGACATCAAGTTATTTTATACAAAATAATCTGAAATCACTTCTCATCCAGCTTCATGGATGGTATCAGTAGCACCGCTGATACTGAAAAGCATGTATGCCAGCACTCCCTTATTTTTTATCAAAGGATAATATACCCTTTAAAGACACAAATTATGTCTCCTGCAAGATCATTTGGCTTTAGACAGCACTTCTCAGTTGACTGTCTGCCAGCTCTGTTATATCTCTAACAACTGGGTATGCAAAACAACATTTGCTAATTAACACTGATACTGAAAGGAAGTGTGTTTTGCATCTGTTTCAGGATAAATCTCAGCACACTTTTTACATTTTGTTTAATAATTTATAATCTTGTAATCATAAAAGAAAGATTAACAAGAGTAAGAACATTTGTTTTCTTTGTAGATAAATGAAAGTATCTGTGGTCTCAATGAAATCAAAGTAACGCAAAGATCACCAAAAACGAGTGTAATTGAGGATCAACTCCTAGTCACAAAGCGGAGATGGCAAAGCTAATTTAAGAGTCTAAGGAATAGGCAAGTCATACCAGGCACCCAGATGACCATTAACTTGTGTCTGAGTGTTGCAGTCATCCCAAGCCTGTATCAGTAAAAGCCTCTGTCCCATCCTTGTGCACCAGCAACCAGTGAGAGCATCATTGGAGACTGTTGCTAATCCATCTTTCCTGGGCCTACAACTTCCTCAGTTCTTACAGCTGTAACAGCTTTCCATGAACTGTCCCTTTATTTATGCACCATTAGCGTGGTGCTTTGAGAAACAGAGATGAATTCTATGCAGCCTTACCAAAGCTACAGAGCATCTCACCCAGGACTTCCCTCTTTTGCCCTTGGCCCTTAAGGATCCCGCAATATTGATCACAAAACATTTAACAAATCCGAGCTGCACAAGTTCAAGGTTTAGTTATTTTTGCCCTTTAAAAGGTCCTGTAATAGTGTTAGCATCCATCTGGTCTGGATTTGCTGTGAGCAGGGAATTTTGTTGTTTTGTTGACAAATGTTGACCACCTTTCTTTTATGAAATCTTCAGTTTTGGGCTTTGGGTATCAGAAGACAGGGTGGGAAAAAGCCAGTTGCTGTCATCCAGACCTGATGAAAATGCTGACAAAGCATTAAATAGTCTCACCCAAGGCATTTCAAAAATCTGAGTGTGTTATGGATACAGTTTGCCAAAAATGTAAGAAATGTAAAGCTTTCAAAATTTGTTTTCCTCCCTGATTCTACCCAAATTTCTGACACTGCCACCAAACTTAGAATTTTAGTTTAGAAACACTGTTACCTATTGCAGGAAGGAATGGTAGAGGTTGTGGTAGCTTGGTCCCCTGTCTTCACCAATATTTAGAAGTCCAATAAAAATTCTCAGGCTTTTCCCAATATTCCCAAAGCAATAGTATGCACTTTTTATTCTTGCGGTAACTGTAGCTGTATGATTAGTCTTTGTCTGTCCAGGGGAGCATGTAGAACTGTGTAGACCCCAGCCAAGCAACCTCAGAGAGTCTGGTTGATGGACAGTAACTTTGCAGCGTGTGCTTAGGTTGGTCTGACAGTTTTCACTTCCTTATTTCTCCTGAAATAAATCCTTATCTAAAGCCCAGAGACTTTGTGCAGGTGAGATTCAGTGAAGATGTGGAATTGGGATTGAGAGTGGAATAAGACACGGGGCAATATTCTGTGATGAGGAGCAAAGCTAATGGCAAAGCCCAGTGAAGTCAGTAGCTGGGGATGTTTCTGGTCAGACATTCTCTGTGCTTGTTGCTTATTGCCTCATGAGATTTGTCTGGCTCTGGAGCAATGTGTGTAGTAAACACATGTTCAACAACGCACGAAAAGGTTTAAAGAGCTCTTTGTAAAGCACTGTGGTCAGAATAAGGCTGTTTGTTGTCTTTCTGTGGATCTTTTTACTGGTTGTGTGCCAGCCCATTCATGAAGTGGAGATTGGTGCCAACCATTCTGTTACCACGTTTTAGCTCGGTGTGATACACCATCCAAATTGTATTTTAGCAGCAGTGGTGGGTGCAGACGTGCTCAGAACCGTCAACTTCTGTTGGGCAGAGGACAACACGTTCAGCTAATTTTGTAGTACTCCCCGAGTATCCATTAGGCTGCTGTTGGAGACATTCCTGCCTCTGCAGGGCTCCCAGGAGAGAGGAGAAATGCAGCCTCCTGCTACCACAGATAAGACGGCCAAGTTTTTGGCATCTGGGGGTTCACATACCCGGAGAACATGTACCTAACCTCGGAAAGCTGCTACAAGGTGCAGCTTTGCAGCACTCCTTGTCATCACCGGTCTCTCTGCCTTGGTACGGTCCCACGCGCGCTCCCATCTGCACCCTGGAAGATTTTGTACCCTATGAGGGCACTGGCACAATAAGAGCAGTCCCTGGCACCTCTGCGCTGTCTTTCCCAGGAAAAGCATATTTAAGGAACAACCTCTCCTGGTAGCTTTGTATGAGGTAACTTATTAATTTGACAGCGCACAAATACGGTCATTTTTGCTTGAGGATAATGGGCTCATTTTCAGGCATGTGCGAATGCATGTGTGAAGGAGGATAGTTTCAAACTGTAGATCTGTGCTCTCTCATTTCTGTTGCATCCTGTGTTTTAGTAAGAGAAGCTCTTTCATCTGAGTTACAGCTTTTGTTGTGTAAAAATAGGAGGATTAGTTTCATGTCTTTTGAAAAATATCATTCTGTAATTTGAGTTTATGTACCTACAGCTGCATAACAGGCTCTGAGCCAAAGAAACACGCAGCTGAAATAAACATTTTAAACAATGACTGCGTTTTGAAATCTAAGAAATGAATCATAGCCATTTTTGACAGCTTCCTGAATCACAGCCCATATCTTAGATGAATAAATAGGTATCTGGCCCTTTAACTGGGTTCCATTTCGTATAATTAAAGACTCTCAGAATTAAATGGCCTGGATGGAAAGTGGCTTTCAGTGGACTAAATGTCTGAAGCAATCTCCTTGCCTGAGCATAGGAGTGACACTGGCTTGCAGATCAATATCATCTCTGTTATTAATATCAAAAGCGCATTACTTTGTTTTTGCCTGGCTGCGTTCCAGGCCTTGGGCCCGGCTAGCATTCAGCCATTTGCCTGGACCATAATTTACTTTTGTGAGTTTTTAAGGTATTGTTTTGTCAGGGCCAATCACCATGAAGTTATAAATGATTCTGAGGACTTGCACTCTCTGTTAGTGGCATATGCGGTGAAATTAATTTTTAAAAGTTTCCCATCAATTACTCCTGTCCTTGAGTTATGCAAAGGGACAAAAGAGCAGAGACTTAAAGACATGAGTGATATCAAACAAATGAGGTAACGACAAACAAAAACAGCAGCTTGGGACCAAATCAAATATTACACTATCTTTAATTGATGCATTGAATTAAACAATGCTAAAGCTAAATAAATATTGACCACTTAGCAAAAGAATCATTGATTTTTATGATGGACAACATTTATATCAGATGCTACTCTGGTCCACAGATTTTGGGTTGCTAGCCTGTCAGTTCTGGCACAGATACCCTGCAGGGCTGCTTGTCCCTTCCTAGTCTGTATTGAAATAAACCTTTACATTTTTTCTTTTTTGTTTCCAAGGATTATTTATTCTTGAAAGGTTAAATTCTGCCAGTTCATGCTTTTCCAATATCAGTTGCATTAGCCACCATTTGCCATATTTTGTGCAGATATTGTTTATATTTTTAACATGTAGATAGAATTTTGCAATCAAGTATTTGCCTGTGGATTACAGACGGGACTAAGGGCACTACCCATGTATATTCATCAGATGCCTCTGCCTCCACGCCTCTGCTTTTGGGCCCGTTTCTTGGGAAATGTAAGAAGGGCAGATAGGGCTCAATTGCTGTGAAGTGACGTAAATGTTCCCTGCATTGTGGTGGACACCCCATAATGACAACAGCTTTCCTCATGCAATGAATTATTGTCCTGTGCAATAAGCTAGAAATGACTGATACTGTTGGGCATGCTAGGAAAGGAGTGACCTTTCCAAACACTCCCTCTAGCTGCTTTTCTGTAGCTGACATGTTAATATTCACCCTATTAACATTGTATTGGGTACTTTAACATGCCTACCTACCTACTTTGGAAAAAAAAAGTCCAGATGATAAAATAATTTGTTTACAGAGCAAGAGTTAGCATCTCCGTGACTGCCAATGGTAAAACCTATGGAACTAAACTGTCAAACAAGGCTAAGGTGATTTTGTATCTCTTTAACATTAAATGTGTTCCAAATTGTGAAATTTATCTAAATGCCAGTGATTAGTATTTTCATATGCATTTAAAAAATTCTCGTTATCTGCAGTATTCTCCATGAAAGGGAAAGTGTGAGGTATCTTGCTAAATCCTGGTAAAATTAAGATTTCATCAAGATACTTCCTAAGCTTAGTAATGCCAGCTTGAGTTACATATAGCTTCCTGGGTCTGTGAGTATCACCGACACACCAGTTAATAGGTTATTGTTTCAATTAGTCCATGATTACTGCCTGCTAATCCCTAATTCTTCATTGTTGTCCTCCTTTTGACTTCACTCCAGTTATTAAGAAGCAATTGAATTTTATTACAATTGACAGGAGCTCCAGCCTTCTCTGTAGATAAAATGCTGCTTGTTGCAAAAGAAATTCAGAATTAATGAACAGAACCTTTTAAGTTTGTTTTTAAGGGATTCTTAAAGTTACATCATAAATGCAATGAAGAATTCAAACTGGAAAATTGTAATGCTCAAGGGAGAGAAACTAGATTTGTTACAGAGATAAATCAAAATGTCTTTAATTAGTTTTCAGTATAAATATAAGACTAGCCTTGTAAAAATAAACTAACATGAAACAAAGGAATTATTGATAACAGGAGGATAGCTAAGTTGTTCAGGCAGCCCTGTGCTCCCTTGCACACTCCTTTGCAGCTTGGAGACCTCTACCCTGCGCTGTTTTGGCCTTGGAAATCCCAGTGGTTCCGTAGTGATCAGCACATGGAAGTGCAGGTGTCAGAACCTCGGCTGTTACCAAGCAAACTGCATGGAGAGCAGCGGGGAGGGCACGGACGGTGATCGACAGGTTTCATGACCACCCTCATGTCTGCAGCTGAATTTGCAGGTGGTGGTAGAATTTCTAAAACAACAGACATCATCCAAACTGGCTTTCGGACATTTTCCATGTCTAGCATTCCAGCTGACTCCATTTCAGTTATCTTCTACTCTCTTTAACACAGTGTTGTGGACTTTAATTGCTATTTAATTAAAATTCCCCAGGTCTCGGTCTAAATCTATTGAAGGGTTGGGGTGAATTTGCTTTCCAGTGCAGAAGGAATTGCCCAGCACACAAAAACAAAAGCTTGATTTGTAAGCAATATTAAAAGTTCTTTTAGCTTTTGATTCACATACACCTTTTAGCATAGAAAGATGCAATTCCCATTACCTGATTTCATACTGTGTTGCCTGTTACCATGAAACAGTAGGTTCAAATGAACAGGACAAGAATTGTATTTTACCTACATGACATTTCAGAGTCTTTTCTGGCTTGCAGGTGGAGAAGGTGCAGACTGCTCCCATCTGACCCACTGCAGAGTGACTGTGCCTGGATGGACGTGGATGTGAAATCTGGAACAAGAAGATGGGAAGTGACCTAAGGGGTAGGATCTTAAGCCATTAGGATGATTGTGAGGATGATAAAAGAAATGCAGTTTGAGTTACATGAGGCTTCTTATGCTCTGCTCTTGGTTACCCTGTCAGGAAGTTTGCAGTTCCTCTTTCACAGAGAACTTGACTTCACAAAGTGGAATTAGCATCCAGAGAAGAGCCTTAACTATTAATTTAAAATGAGGGGCAATTGCCCGTATAAAAACCTTTCTTTCATGTGCTGGATTTCTGTGAGAATACCAGTGTAGGGCTGTCTTTTGTGCAGGAGGACAGGATTAAACTTCCTGCAAGGTAAAAGAGCCCGGCTCTGTGGATGCAGGGGGTCACTGGCGTGTGTCAGTCGGAGCCTCCTGTTGCTGGTAACAGGCTGACTGAAACAACCCCCTTGGGTTAACGTGCAGTTCGTTGTCCTTGAAGCTCCTCAGAGCTCTAACCCTAGACTTGCAGCAGAGATGGTGACGGGATGAGTTTTATTTATTTTATTTTACTGCAGAACAGTGGGTGCATCTGTGTGCATGAGAGGGAAAGAGACACTGTGTTTAATGTTAACTGCTGAAACTCCCTGCAAAGTTTACAGTCTTGTTAGAAGTAACATGAGCTGCTTCACGTTTTAACAGCGGGATAGGGAGCAACTAGGAGAGACGTTCTGCCTTCCCCTCCCCAGCATGCAGACACTCCCAGCTACAAACATGGCAATTTAAAAACATGTAAAAATCATAAATGAGACAGCAGCGGTGTACAGCTTCTGCAAAATGCTAAATTGCTGCATCACTGTGAACTCTAAATGACAATAAACCTTCCACCTCCCATAAATTGAGCATACTTTCAAAAAATGATATCTACTACTGCAACTTTTTATGGATGTTTGGTAACTTTAATCATTTTGCAAAATGCAATTCTGGGTCATAAATTCTCTCCGAAGTACAGATTTAGGGAGAGCTAAAGCACTGCAGTGAGCTGATAGGTAGGTTTTAATCTGACAGTGCCAAAAAGTCTATCAGATTTATCCTGAGGCAGTGACTGCCCAGTAATTACAACAGGGCAGACTTAACAGATATTTTGAATATCAGAAAGGTGACATAAAGGGTGTGTCACAGGGTCAGGAGATGAACTTGGAAATATTATGTACCTGGTTTTAAAAAGTGATTCTTGGAGCAACCTACTTTGGAAAAAACAGTAGGAGGTCAGTGTAATGCAAGCCTATGTCCAGAGTGATAATCTTACAAGAGAAGTAGCATAAGTCTCCTTTCTTGCTTCTGTTTTAAATACAAAAATGGCATTCCTGTACTTATAGGTCTGTGATATTCCACCCTGTAATAGAGCATGCTTTGTTTTTCCCAAGCGTTAGTCTTTCAGGGATCTCAAAGCAGCTCATAAATTCACCGTTGCCTGTTGCTAGTTTAATTATTCCTTTTATATGGATGTTCCATTCGAGATAGATGGCACTTTGCCTAGTAGTGCAGCACACTCAGAAATCAAATCCAGATTTTGTAGCTTTTCCCGTTGTAGCTTTTTCCTTTAGTCCATAGACTAAACTTTCACTCAAAATACAAAATACCTACGCATATTTTACCTATGATTTGTGGTGTTGGTTTGTGAAGGATTAATTCAGAACAAGTAGAGTTGAGGGAGACAAATGAGCGAGAAAGAAGAGATTTGTGTCCCTTCCTGAACAGGAGCTGATCCCCTGTTTGGTGCAGAGTCCTGCCGAATGGGTGGCTACGCTGAGGCACTTGTCACTGCAGAGCTCTGGTTTTACAGGGAACTCTTCCTTCTGCCTGCATGAGCTTCTGCATGAGCTCTTCCATGGTTTTCCTTGTGGTAAACTGGGAAAAAGACCTAGTTCCTGAAGGAAGGTCTTGAAGGCTCTTTTGAAGTGTTGCATGCTTGCGAATAAGCAAAAAAATATATATATTTTCTGAGTGCAGAACCAAAGCACTTGGGCTCATACCATGGAACGGAGCATGAGGGAGAAGCAAAAATGAGGATCCCTGTATCTGCCTCACTGGCATGTGCTGTCTTGGAATGGTTACCACGGGTCCTTCATTTTGCAATGGGTGCATTTTCCTTCCTCTTGAGTACTGGGCAGACATTCGCAGTAAGGACAGTTATTTAACTTCCTATTCAAATGACCAGGATGTGTGGAGGTGCACAAAGGCCCTCAGAAACTGAAGTGAGAACTACCAACTCACTCATGTGGCTGCAATTCCTGCTTTGCAGGGTGTGCACATGGATTCAGAGCCATCAAATGCCAAGGGGCAGAGCAGTGCTGCTGAACTGGCCTGGACCACACATGCCAAGTCAATGAGGGATGGCTCAGAGTCTGTTCTTTTTTTCTTGTTTGTTTTCTTTTTGTTTGTATTTTGTCTTTTTTTTCTTTTTTTGAAAGCAAATCAGATCACATGATTGTCTAGTAAAACTTGCCTGCCTTTTTTTAGCTAATAAATCCATCTAGTATGTTATCTTAAATAAACTTAACATAAATTGAAAGGTAGTAAACCATTTGTTTAGCAAGAAAAGCTTGAGTAGCCAATATTATAGATGAGAAATGCAAATGAATGAACAATACCGTTAGAACATTGCCTTTTCATATTTACAACATTTTAATTTTGTATTTCTGATTTTTTTTAATTTAACAATTACCCTACTGTGTTTTTGCAAAGGGTTTTGAAATGTGTTCTTATTTGCACTCTAGTAGGGGGTTAATAGCATTTGTGATTCCAATTCATTGTTAGTATTACCTACAAACCCAGGGAGAACAAGTCTGCATGCAGAGGAAGGTTCAGAGAGTCCTTTCAGCATCACTTCTATATTTAGAATGTGACTTTTTGCTTGTTTGGTTTCGTTTTTGTCATTGTGTGGGTATGTATCATGTTAATATCAAGTTGCATGTACATATGGATGGAAGAGCATGCCCTCAGCGCCGGCTTTCTGTCCAGCTCCAGAGGCAAAACTGCAGCTGAACACTTACAAAAAAGGAAACCATAAATCCTAAGTTCACCTGGGGGAAACTGTGGGGCTGGTTATACACAATATCATTTGGCTCAGGAGTAATTCTACCTTCAAGTGACAATTTGAGGTGACATCTCCAATGTTGTGGAAGAAAAATCACTTTCCTGCATAAAAAAAGAAAGAATGCTTTTTAAAAAATATATAAAGGTATAAAATATATATAAGCATTAGTCAAATGAAATTAATGTTTCTAATATTCTTTCAGCTTTTTTGTATGCATCATCTATTTATGAAATTGCAGTTTATCAAGTAAAAATATTGTAGTTATATATTAGCAAATTTTCTGCTGGCCATTTTGGGATCTTATTATTCTATGCGCGAGGGCGGCACTTTTAGGATAAAGTCAGCCCTGGTGAAATATATCATGGTTCACTAATGTATCCTCAGATGCCTGATAAAAGGCCTTGCCCCCAACAACATATGAATATTTAAATTATGGTTAATTATTTATAGTATATTTTTATTAACACTGACTACAGCATGGCCAAGCAGCAGATAAAGCTCATTACGCACGGGCTTGAACGTGTATTTCACACAACACCAGGGCTTCTGAATGGAAGATAATGCTGGATCTTCAGTGCTTGCATCCTATATTGAGCTCTGGGAGAGAAAAGCTAGAGGAAACTTGTAAGAATGAGGCACATATGTTAACTTGGTTATTTTAGAAATGCATATCAAGCTAAACATTACGATTTCTAATAGGACTATGTAAAAATCAGATTCAACCAATCCCCACTTCACTGGCACTGAGAACCTCAGCCTCTCTCTATGTGGTTTGTACAGGCAGACAACATTTCATGCCGTGTAGCATCTCAGCATCTGATATGGGCCAAAAAAAGGGCTTTGGTTTGCCATTAAATACCCAAGTAATGGATCTTACAAGCTTCTCACATGAGATACTGTTCTGCAGCCTTGGTTTTTTTCATTAAATTTAACTTAATTTAGCTTGTTTTCATTTTATCTCTTTGAGCATAGAATAAAAATGTATTTCTCTCTCCTTGATAATCAGTAAATCCTATATTTTCCATCTTTTTCGTGAGCTCCTTAACCACTTTCTGACCAAGCTAAAAGTGCTGTTCAGCACTTCTCGTTATGTTTTGCAGTTCTGCTTTAGTCTTGTTGGTTTTTGTTGATCCTCTTTGAATCCCCTTTAGGTTCTTGTCAATTCTATAGTGAATATTGGTGCTAAGGCCTGTACAACTACCTGGATGGGAGCAGTGTGTATTGCTGAGGCATCACGTAACACAAAACCTAACGCAGTATTCCACATGAGGTAATATGAAAGCCCTATAAAAAGGAATTTAAGTCTGTCTGGTCAATAATTCAAGGTGATGCCTCTGCATATGTTGACAAGATTTCATTAGCCTCTTCTGTAGCCATATTTTGCAGAACCATATCTAATCTGCTGTTTGCTGTCTCTGCTAGGTCTTTTTCAGCATTGCAGCTTCTTTGGATCCCCCCTCTCTAACTGTCTGTGTTATGGATTATTTTCCCTGGAGGTATTAGTGTATATTTTTCCATGTATGAGATGATAGTAAATGGAAGAAGCAGAGATGAAAAGAGGAACAATTACATGAGAGCAAAATGAGTCAGAAATAGAGATACAAAGACAAGACTGACAAGAAGATAAGCAAAGAAAAATCAAGAAAGAAGAATATGAAAAAATGAAAAAGCAGTTAAATAATCAGAATAAATTAATTAATCAAAGTGCATATCATCTGGACTAGAATAGCAAAGCTGCAGTGCGAAGAGGTAAAAGGAGCCAGGCATAAGGATAATGAAGCATAAGTTAAAATGTAGTTTGTATTTTCAAAATAAGCTATTTGAAAGCTCTGTTTGGTTAGATCTGGCTTTTTTAGCAAGTCCCTCTGACCATGGGGACTGTGAAGCTGCTTAGAAGGGGTTATGTTAAATACCAAATATTTTCCTTTGACAGAAGCACTGATTCTTACCATGCTTGTGTTTCTGTTCGCAATTTAGACCTCCCAGATTTGTGCAGTGGTGACTCATGATCATTATCTCTCTATCACAGATATAAAAATGGGGTCTAGAAAGGCTAAGTGAATTGGCAAAGGTTTTAGAAGGAGTCATTGGCAGGAAACACACCCATGCAGTCTCAAGGTCATTCCCCTATACCTGATTTATCTTCCAAATTTGTGCTGCATTTAAAGAATAGGAATTCTTACCAATTCTCACCCCTCCTTTTCAGAGCATGGATGTTCCTTTTGTCATACAGGGCTAATTGTGATTTATTGGCCTCTCTACCATGTTGCCTCTGATACGTGATAATACACCTTTGGCAAGGAAAGCCACTTCCTAAATAATTGTTAGAAAAGTGGTGTATTTTCTTCTCCTCTTTTCATCATTCCAATGCTGCGGTGAGCTGTTAGCACATGGAACAGGCTTCCTTATGGAGAGAGGAAGGGAGAGGGGCTCCACAGCCAGGAAGCACCGGACCCAGTGCTGCAGTTAGGGATGAAGGAGCCTGGAGCACCCACGACCAGAGCCCAGAAAAGAGTAAATAAGAGAGGGGAACGACAGTATTTACAAACCAGGGTGACTGGGGGGAACGCAGAGAAGGACTTCGTTCAGTAACCAGGTTGCTTGCATTAAAAGAGCTAATGTGCAAGGTATTACTGCTCAAGGCATTCTCACTGTTGCCAAGGGCTTAATATGATTTGCATAGTGCATATGGCTATTCCTAGGGGAGAATGGCAGAGATCATTAAATGAAAACAAATAATAAACAAGCTTCTTACAGCTCCCCCAGGTACATAAATATGACTGTACACGGGGCGCAGAAGCAAAGATAAATGGCTCGCTGTATATAGGGTGAGGGATCCATAAAGCAAACAGACTTCATTTTCCCCTTTCTGTTGGCAAACAGCGCGCTCGGTGCTAAGGAGGGTCAAGTGACTGTCAGCCCTTGCACCGAAGAGCTGTAACCCGTGTCACAGCTGCCAGCCATTCCGGCTTGAAAAGGTCACCTCCCCAGACACGGGTGGCAATGTCACGAGTTAAATACACACGGGCCCCGAAAGCGCCCTGGAAGCAGCTGGTGAATGTGTGGTCACCATCCAGCCCCGCTGGACTGTCCCGCTGTCACGAGGCCAGCGGGAAGAGCGGCCGCTTGAGAGCAGACAGGCTGGTGGCTGCAGCACAACGACATGTGCTTTCTTCATTAGGAGATTTTCATGGTTGCAGTGAGTAACACTGTGTTGCACGGGATGATCAAGGTACTAAGAGGTGGTATCATGCGTGTAGGTGCTGCGGCTTTGCTCCTTCTTCCACGTTTTGGGCTGTGGTTCCTATCAGGCTAAAGCTGAGGAACTTCTTTTAACTGTGACCTTTCCAGTGACTCGGATCACAAAGATTTTCTGTCACTTTAGCCTGGCTTGGGCTTGATATTATGTCTGTGAAGTGAAAGGTAGTGAATGAATGAAACAGATAAGCTAAATTAATGGCTCTACATTTGCAGTATGCTGTTTTCTACGGGTTGCATATAAATGTAAAAGACTAATTTGTGATATACTGTGCAATAGATATTTCTTTAATTACAACACTTGATTCCAGACTGACTTACAAGACAACAGCTCATCTTGTACTTCACAATCAGCCTTGTGTTAGAGTAAGGTAAATTCTCTGCCTTCTTTATTGTTTATTCACATAAATATCTTAGGAGGAAAAAAAAAAAAAAAAAACGTTTTTGCTGCTTTCAAAGAGGAAAGATAAAGGTGCTTTGCTCTTGCTGACTCATAAGAACAGCCCAGAAATTGAATGGGAAAGAGAGGGGGGGAAAAAACATGTAATAGTGAAAGAAGCTTGCAAGATGTTAACCTAACCGATTATAGGGTCTAATTGTGATGCTGAGTGTGAATCGACAGCACAGCATTGCATGCAGCTTGTCCCCTGCAGAGCTTGGTGACATGGTGCCTCCTGGGGACCCCTGTGTCATTGTCTCAGGCTGGCCATACCGAGTGGGTGTGAATGAGTCAGTCACATAGGAGATCAAGTGTCTTCATACTGTCTTCTATAGCCATGTAATTGATATTAATTTCTATTTTCTTGTATATCTGCACCTGCAACAAGAGTTTGCGTATCTTATATTTCTCAAGAAGATGATTCTGGGAGAAATGTCAGTCTTGTATGCGCTGATCCTCAGCAGGAATGGAGAGTGTGCATGGCTTTGGCAGTTCATGAGAGCTGTAGGTTCTTAGGACTTCTCAGATATTCTGGCAGGGTGAGACTTTGCAGTAATTTCTGCAGATACTCAAGCGAAAACAAGCAAACAAACCAAAAACTGTAGTAATTTCCGTAGATGAAGCTGTGATTTTTTTGCTTGTGATTCTTCTGACTGTACCTCTTGATCCATGAGCTCCATTTGGAAGAGTCCATCCGTATCCACAGAGCACCGTGTGATGAGGCAGGCAGTACTACGCATAGAGCATGTGAATTGTGAGCTAAGACCAGTCTGAAAATTCAATTGAGGATGGATGAAACTTCTCAGCATTCCCTAGGTGTTCAAAGAGGAAAGATCTAAACACTACAGAGCCAATTTGATCTATGTGTCTAATATCTCCCATTTACATGCCTACCTTGCTGGCTAAATCCATAATTATGTTCAAATGATGTGGAGCAACCGCGGTTTCCCTCTTCTTGGGAGAGGCTGCAGCTTCTCAGAACCATAGCAAAATGTTTGGTGCCTAAGTCAATATGTACTCTTTAGCTGTATTCACCTCATGCTCTATGCTTTATACATTATAGCTGTCTTGATTTGATTTCTTTCTCCAATTTTTGAATGCTCAAAAGCCTGAGACCATTCAGACTGGAAAGCTATGGGTGAAGATTCATTTGAGCAACTCATGTCCTGCATAGGTGAGCTGTGCATTAAATAGAGTTTTGTGTGCTGTGTCTAATTGCCCCTGCAACTTTATTTTTAATCTCTCGTTTTTCCTGGGTTGGCAGTTTTGTGGATGAATACCGCTGGGAGTCAAGGACTTGCTGTGACTCTCCCTCTCACTTACAGGAGTTTTGCCTGCAGCAGTCACATAGTTGAAAAATACAGATCCATGTGACTGCTAAGAGACCACTGCGAAGCCAAAGGAAGCAGGACTCACAGCCATTTTGCAATTCCACCTCATTAGACATGTTTTGGGGCTTATGATTGTGCTGTGAGGATAAATAAGTATAAATATTATATTTGCCTCCAGGTTATCTTTAAAAATGTATTTCTCTCTCTCTCCCTCTCTCTCTCTTTTTTTTTTTCCCTTCCCTCCTCCAATTTGCAATGTGGTCTGTCAGCTCCTGGGTAGTGAGTTACCAGCTCCGTGGTTGCACAGTGTGGTGGCCCAGCATTACATATTATGTTGCAAGTGCTTGCCTTGTGCTGACAATTCCTCAAGGTTCCAGGAAGGATAATTTGCAGTAATATGATTTTGTCCATGTACCAAGTAGAAATTTGCATTACCCCTGAACTGTTGGAAAAAGTATCATAATGAATATTTGACTTCACCACACTCTGCATTTTCAAAATACAAAATGGAATGAGCAGTGGTAGTTCCGTCTCCTTTACCATTGTAGCAACTCTTGGTACTCAGACCTCAATAGTAACTCCCATGTCTTTATACCAGTATGAAGATTTCAAATTCCTTGTAGTTAATACAGGTTTGTTTAGTGTAAATTTGGCCATGGTCAGCACCTATGGGTGCTATTTCCAGTTCAATCCATCTGGAGGTTTGGAAGTCATTTGACTATCTTGCTTCAACTAGGATGGTATTTTAATGACGACCTGCCTTTCGGAATACAGCACAGGATTGTATTCTGAAAAAATATAACATTGCTGTAGGAATTCACACACCTGCAACGTGACTGGTGGTTTCTGCATATGGAAAAGCCTAAAGTTTTCTTATTTTTGAGACAGCCCGTGATGCAGCAAGAGCATCTCCTTTAGCATAGGAAGCAACATCAGGGTTTGTATAATGCACATTTCTTTCTTTGGGCTCACTGATGTTTCCTGGACATGATGCCAAGAAATGTTGTCTTTTTTTTCATCTTTAAAGTTCAATAGGACGGTTAGTTTTTGGTGCTCATATAGTTCTGGAATGTGGGTGTAAATTACCACGAGGTGGCAGTGTGCAAGGTCCAATGTGTGTATTGATTACACCACTCTCCTCTAAATTAGTCATTGTATTGTTCACTAAATGTAGATATTAAAAGGACAGGCAGAAGTGCCGAAGGATCTTATCTTAGTTTGTCATGTTTCCTTGTTGCATATCTCTTCTGGGATTGCTGTAAAGACAGCCTAGATGATCAGGTTTTGGGGACAGGAACCCTCTTTTTTATGTCCAGTGTGAATTCGAAGGATGAGCTGTTCTGCTCTACTTAATTTGTGCACTTCAATAATGTAAGGTATATGAAATAAACGTGGTACTACTATACAAGCTGTATGAGCATGCATTATTGCTGCCCTTGTTCAGCCCTGTTTGGTTTTGGATAGTCAGTATATTTTGATAATGCAAGTTTGCGTAAGGACTGTGTTCCTTTACTGTAGGGATCCAGAGAGTGTTTTAGAAAAGTGATCCTACGGTAAGGGGTAAGGCACTGAAGTTTTCCAAAGCAGCGTGCTGGTACTGAGGTGGGTATCAGACTGCTGATTTGGGTACAACCGTGTAAATTAACTGCAGCTGGTGTCATCTTTATGCATTTAAGTAGCATGGAAGGAGATCGTTTGAGGGCCATTTCTTGATCAATCTAGCTCTTTTCTCATTTTGTTTTTTAACGTTCCAGTGGTGATCTGTATAACTTTTAGGGGAAGATATAACCGGAAAAACGAAAGTTGTGTTGCCATAGTTGAAGCCCAGTCTGTGGCAGTAATTTCTTTGAGGTGCATCCTCCAGCAGGCACAAGGGGAATGCAGAGTCACTTCCTTTCATTCAGCTCAATCAATGCACCGCATTGACAAGAGCCCTCTCTTGTGGGAGCAATTGACCAAAATTGCTTTTATAATATATTCTGTAACAGCAAGGAGGAGGATACTGCAGGCAGCCCAAAGGAATGGCCAGGGAACAACACAAAGGCTGAATGTAAAGTAATTTTTTGTGATTATGTGTAGTCGCTGAAGTGGAGCAAAAAACAAACAAACAAAAAACAGAGCAGAGCTACTTGAATACAAGCTTCCCCTTTAGAATATGGCCAAAGCTTTTGGGGTGAATCCTGCGAGTATAACTATATTAACAGGGAGTCTCAGTTTATCCCAAGGAATCTTGGGGTACAAAACATTGATTTTTATTAAGTTGCCAGACAACTTGAGAATGGCACAGATTATGAATAGCTTTTATTTATTTATTTCCAGCTTGCCACTGGTATTTAGAAAATCAGAATGAGGAAGAAATCTCCCCATAGTTACCAGGCATCACATTTCCATATAGATTTTTGTGAAATACAGTTGTATTTTTTTGCTTACCTTTCCAAGGCAGCACTGTGATAGGACAGTGAACAGAGAACATAAGCCAGCTTCATTTATGAAGCTGCTGCTTCTATGAGTCTGCCTATGCTTCCCATATTCTCTAACCTTTTGCAACTTAAAGTCTGGAAGTCTATTGAAAAATTTGGAAGTCTGTTGAGCAGGGAGAATGGATGAGGCTCCCCCAGCATCAGCTAGGACATCATGTAATAAAAGCCTCCTGCAAGGAAGGATACGTAGCACTTGTCAGAGCTATGATAGCTGGAGAGGACAAACGATTCCACTTCAATAATTTGAAAAATTGCTAACAACAAGACCGGCAAGAGAAATGAAGCACATGACGTAACTAGTTATATAGAATAGGACCTGCATCATGTTGCTGATGGTGAGAATCATGCCGCAGCACAGGCGTGCACGTAGATGTTTCATTAACCATTACGGTGTGTGAATAAGTGGGAATGGTGTGGAATGGAGCAGAAAGCCAGGGCAAGGATGGAGCCATAGAAAGCCCTGGGAATGCCTGGTGGAAGCAGTCAGCTTCCAGGGGCGGCTCTTGCCTTCTGTTCGTCCTCTCCTTTAGGCCCTGAAATCATTTGGTGTTCGGTGTGGAGACAGGATGCTGAGTGCACGGTGGGCTCTGAACTTTTCCACAGTGAAATGAACTTCTGTGTGCTGGCTGTGCTCATTCTGTGCTCCCCAAGCTCACTCTGAATTGGATACATGGGCAGGGGATGTAGGAGATGGCAAATGCATCCAGGGACAGGAAAACTCACACTTGCAAAGATACTTATGCCCTTTCCTGCTTATTGCTGTTTTATCTCTGTTGCTTTTGCAATGCTGAGACTTTGCCTTGCCTAGAAATGGCTCCTGGGGACACAAACATGCCACGTTTGCAGATAGTCACGAATAGCAATTGAGAAATGGAGCTGGAATATCAATATGAGACTATTGGGTGAATCTTGGACACAAGGAAGTCCGTGGAACTTTCATAATTAAGAGATTTAACTTAGATTTCAGCACATACTTTCTCAGCAATGCAGTTTTCTGTGAGTTTCGATGTTAACGGGTGTCTTTTGGATGCTGCCATCCATAGTTACTGCTGTCTTTCTCAGTGGTCACTTGCCACTTGAGATGACTCACGGAGCAGCCAGTTAAAAGCAAGTCAGTATCCTTTTAGTTTGCTCTTTAGAGCAGAAAAAGATCTTTACAGATATATACGTACAAGCTAATTCTAGACAAATTGCCTTTTCTGTTATGATCTGATAGTTGAATAGTTTTTTCCAAAAATGGTGAACATTCCCTTTAAAATTTCTTCTCCATTAACCTTAGGACATGATTCACAGTGACAGAAAGAAGAAAAACAATTGTCATAGGGTCATGATCTGGTGGCCTTCTGAAAGCTAAGAGGTCGCAGACCACCCAAATGACTTGAACAGGCAATTTGGGAGACAGTGTAGAGAAATCACAGGAAGAAAAAGAATCCATTTTAGGTTAAGCAAAGCATCTGAGAAGAATCGTCAACGAAGTAGTCTGACAGAGAACATTTCCCGTTGTTCATCGTGGTTGTTATACAGGAGGTTAAAATTTTGATGTTAAATAGTTGAGCCTTTTCTATTGGTAATATTTTGTTTTCTATTTTCTATGTATGTAAAACCACTTATTTAGAAAAGAGTGAAAACAGAGCTTCAAAGGTAGGTAGAAAGCAAAAATCTCTTAAAAGAACCAACAAGCTTTTCCTATACCAGCATTTTCAGTAAGTTAGAGGTTGCAAACATGCTATTTGTAGGTTGCTTGTGAGTCAAGGCAGAGGATCTTTCTTTGCTCCTGCAAGTGTCATGTGAACCATGAGGTGACATCATATTTGAATATTCTACTAATAAGTTAATTAAACTGTAACTTTGGTTTAACTGAATACTTAAGCTGGTAATTTTCTTAGAAGCTGGTATTGCAACAGCTTCAAATATATTTAGCAAAAATGTGTTAACTCTGTATTTGCTGATGCCATTAAATATAATAAGAAACAAATCTATGCAGATGCCCAGATGCTACAGTGGATAAGTGATTTTCCAGTATAACAAAAGATAAAAGCCTGTGCGTTGATGTGCAGCTAGAAATTATTTCTAATTGATATGAAAGAATCCTTAAATCTGTGTACTGCTTTTAACATTTTGGGCTTAAATTGCAGTTAATAGTTCTCATAAAAGAAGTAATAGGAGAAATACTAACATTCAGAACCCTTGAATACTACATGCTGTCCAGATTCTCAGTCATAGCATCATCTCTAATGGTTTTACTGCCCAAAGAGAGGGAAGGCTGTTTATATGAACATGATGTGTCAATGTGTTACTAAAAATCCTGGCGTTCCTCAGTGGAGAACTCTGCAGGTGTTGGTGGAAGGAGGGCCCTAACTTCAGCTGCACAAACCTGGGGTACGGGGCGGCCTGTCCCCGTTGTCACCGCAGAGCCCTTCCCCGTGCGGCCTGGCCGTGTCCCCCGCTCTGCCCTGCGGCACGCGCACAACACGGAGCATCTCGGAGACACCCAGCAGGTCTACAGAACCCAGTGTGAGCCGTGCGCTTCGGGCCTGTTTTGTTCTATGTTTGGTCCAGAGTGGGTTTCCTGTTTTGTAAATGTTTGGCACACTGCTTGTATGCTATGCTAAAGCTGGAGAAGTTCTGGTGGTAGATGAATGTTCATTCAGCAGCTGGAAATGATTGAACATGCAGACTCATCTAGTTCAATCATGCTTCTTGCATGGTGCGTGGATATTGATGATTGACACAAGGCAATTCTTGGTGTTTTCTTCAATTAATACCAGACTTTTGCCTGGAAAAGGTTTATAGGCCTACGGTCCAAGTGACAGCATGATTTGTCCCCTTAAGACTGTTGAACCTACCACCACCTTTGACTCATCTCCTCATCCACTGATGATGTGAAAAAAAGTTAAGCAGATAGATGGATTCATAAATGCTGTCCTGGTGAAAAGACTGGTTATATTCAAAGATGTCTAAGGAAGACGTAGGCTGTGGCTCACCTAAGAGTTGAGTTGTGTTTCTGCTTCAAAAATAAGCATGGTTTTGGAGAAAGTGATGTAACATTTTTTGTGAACTCTCTTGATGCTTTGAGCTATGTGGTTGGCTTTCATATGTAATTTAGTAAAATGTTCCAAGGTCTTCATTGAAGAAGACCTTGCCCACATGGCCAACAACATGTCTCAAACTGTTCTCCATTTCTTTAGGAAGGTGCAGCTGGGAAGGAAGATCAGTCCCTCACTGAAGCAGATGTCTCCAGGCCTGCACAGGCTGGAAACTGTTGTAGCACAGGGCTCTGCTTTCGCTAGTGGCTTGGCTCCAGTGCTTGAAACAGCAGAGTTTGGGTAAAACTTGCTTCCCCGCATTAGGCTGCTGTAGCGGAGGTCAGTAGTAGTTTTTTCTCTTTTTCAGAATTCCACGACAACAGGTAACTATTATTGTACATCATTATTTTGCTGTATTGCATAGGAAGCCCATAAGAAAGCCAGAGTTCATCTATTTAGGCTAAAGAGCAAAATCTCACAGCAAAGATTCTTCTCATTAATATGTTTAGTCAAACTGAAGTCGCTTGTATATAAAAATTTCTATGGTTCTTGGGTTCTTTTCCTTATATGCACAAGCTAATGTCTCCATGTAATGTGTGCCTGCTCCGGTGTTCGTAGTCACAGAGCTAGTTTTAGGCTAATGCATCCTTTTTTCACATAGGTCAGTAATAAAGCTGGCTACTGCATGAAAGTTAATCTCAGAACTCCAGGAAGAAGAACACTTCCCATCATTCCAAGTTGTATTTTTGTGGTTTTAAAAGAATGTTGTTGAATCCGTACTGGGAACAGAGTAGCTGAACCTTATTTATAGCTCTGTGCTGTCTGGTTCATTTCCTCTAACTTCCCTGCAGAATGATATGAATGAAAATGACACTATTGACTATCCAAATAACAATAAAAGTCCTTACAGAAATAAGATTTTTATAGTTTCAGGACTAAGGGAATCAAAAGCCTAAGAGTTATGATCTTAAAGCATAGGAAAGGAATCAGGCAGAGCTGCCTGAAGAGGTCCCAGTGGTGGATCTTTGGGGTTTTGTTTTATTATAAACACAACATCACAAACTACAAACTCATATAAATGAACATTGTGAAAGACTTATGTGGGCATAGAAACTTCATTTCACGTACCTAGAATTGTAGATTTCATCTGCAGCTGAGTAGCAAAATAGCATTAACTTGTACAGTAATCACTTTTCAAAAATTAATATTATTTTAAAGTATCCATATTTCTTCAGTGTCTCAATCTTTAACAAATGAGCAAATAAACCGTAGAATACTCAGCATAAATCCTCATGAAATCAGTAAGAGTCAGTAGCCTTAATACATCTGAAGAGGGTATGTATTGTAGACTATAGATGCCAGATACACTGTTTTCATGTTTCTCCTTTTGTATATTTTTCCAACAGCATAGCTCCAGAGTATAGTATTATGGGAAGGGCCATTACGTGCAAGTCGGGCAAACTTTTATTACTCTTAACTCCCTCAGCACCCTAATTGTTTAAACTTCTGCCTAAACCAAGAAGAAAATACGGTGTTCTGATGAGATCCCTATTTCTGTTTACCAATGAGCAGGGCTGTTGGCAGGTGACTGTGCAGGAGCGGGGCCGGGAGTGGGGCTCGCGCTGCCCATGGGCTTCAGGGCATCCTGAAACACTGAGCTAGGACCAAAAAAACCACCGTGACATCTTCAGGGGAATTCCGAGTGACATCTTCAGACCATTTGTAACTATTCACAGGTAAAAATTATACAAAAATATATTATGCGCAATGTAAAATTCAGTGTTAATCACACAGTAAGTACATAAAAGCTGGCTTGTAATTCCTATTCTGGCATATGGTAACATTTTCACATATGTGACAGGAGCAACAAATATGCTACAGGAAGCCATCAGTGTAGAGGAGAGGCATTACAGTGGTGATGTGTGTGCGGCAAACGAGGAAAGCTGAATTCTCCAAGGAGGTAACATTGCACTGTCATATAAAATATTGTTAAATAGCATGAAACTCTCAGCTTGATTGCTTAGAAGAGAGAAGCGTTTTAGAGATGGTAGGGAGTTTTAACAGACAAGTTTATTTCTTGATAGTGTCTTTGAGACAAGGATAAGGACAAAAGGAAAACTGAGAGGTGTGAGGGTACTTTTCTCAGTGCTTGCATGTGTCTTACGGTTTTAAATTATCCACTCCATATTAACTGAACTTTAATGTAATGGAAATTTAATATAAATGTAAAGTTAGCCAAATGCTTCACTACTTCATACTGATGTGAATTAAATGAAACTGAAAATTTATACTAGAAGTGTGACTCACCAGCCCAGAGCACCGTGCAGTGCCTGGCGTGGGACGTCGAGGAAAGGTCTGAATTTAGCATCCCTGAACAAGGCAGTAGTCAGCATTCCCTCTGACTAAAGCCCAAGTTTACAGATCTTGATTGCGCCCAGCAGGGTATCCTTCCTACTGATGAGAGAAGAAAATATGCAGAGGTCTGTTATATTCAGTAGACTGTTACTGCTGCAGAGCTCGGTGAAAAGCTGGGGTTTTTTACACCTTTTTCTTTTCTGTGCGAGAGAACTTTGACTCCTGTTTTAGTGTCATCCACTCTTTCTTTTTTGTTTTACTCCATCCTGAATCATACTGCAGGTAAAAATTGTGATATTTGCACTATTACAACTAAGGAAGCATACTTAATTTACAGCCTATTGTTAGACGTATATGTGACTTTAACTGTGCCTGTTCCTGGATCATAGGGATTTCAGGGCATAGCTTCCTATTTATGCAGTCATCAATTTGCATTCTTTAAGATGCCTTACAGATTGTTCCTATAATTGTTTTTACTTTAAAGTTCATAGCTTGCGTGTAGTAAGACCCCACTTAAAAATAGCCACTTTGCTAAACATGAACCAGTTAATTGAGCAAGGAGTACCAGACAATAGCTGTTCTGATCCCTAAAGTACAGCAATGTTAGCAAAAAGCTCACTACAATAAATTATTGTCTGCCAGGGACTGTACATTAATGTAAATTCAGTGTTTCATTCATTTCATTTAAGTCATTTGCTGTTGTTTTGTTTTCAGTTTGCTTTCATGAAGTCCAAAAGTTATGTAATATTTACACTCCTGTGTGAATTTCTTGAATTTTAGAGAACGTATTTGTCAGAGCAAAATTTAGATAGTTACTGTACTTAGCTCAAATCCTAACTGGAAATATCATCATGTAAGTTAGGAAACAAAAGAGCTCTCTTAAGTCATTCTCTTTGCTCCCCAAGGGCAGTTCAGGATAATTCCTCACAGTGTTTTCTGTGTAGAGCTTTGTCCAGTCTCATAAATGTCTTGGGTTAGAGCTTCTGCTCGTATCATCAGATCCTGGTACTGAAAAGTTCTCCAAGAGAATCTCATGTGACGCTTGGACCTGCCCGGTAGGTCAGGACACAGGTGGATTTGTAGGTCCCGTTGAATTGAGCAGCCGTAAGCGACGCGTTGTTGGGAGCTCAGCATCTACACTGACTCAGGTTGCAGGTTTATGGATCTTGATTACACCCAGCAGGAAATCCTTCAGTGATGAGAGAAAAAATATTCACCAGGCTGCCTTTCCACTGTGTGTTGGACACACTTTCCTGATTTCAAATTAGCATGTGCAAGTTCTGAGGGTCAGGCTCCTTGTAAGGATGCCAAAGGCTAAGCGGGAGTAAAAACAAAAAACTTGTGCTAAACATATTGTAACTACGTCCTTGTCTTCTCTGATGGCTTCTTTCCTCCTCATTCTTTTGTCTCCAGAGTATTTGAATGTGTTCTGAAGTTATTTTATCACTGCTAGTCATTACAGTGTGAATACAATTACAAGTTCCATATATATTGTTCCAGTTATCATTTCGGGTATTAATTGGGTATTTATGAACAGTGTAGAAAGAAAAACATTTGCTGTGTATTCACTTGCAGAAGGAAGCTACTGATTCCTGTTCCTCATACTCTTTCTTTGGCTTTGCGAATAACATAAAACCAAACAGCGGAGCATAATTGGATGATGGAGGAATTTGGATGTTTATTTCAAATTCCAGCTCACTATTTCCTCACTGCCATCCAGATAGTCCTGCAGTGTTTTGTTTTGTTTTTTTTTTTTTTTTTCCTCTATTTTGTGCCCTGGGAATGCAAAGGATGCTTAAAAATGTAGAAAAAAAAAATATTGCAGTGGAGCATGAGAGAATCTGTCTGCATGGCAGTGCTTGCCCAAGAGCAGATAATGTGTGGTGTGGATGTGAAATTGAGATAATACCAAAGGGATAAGTTATAGTGTTTAAATGCATTAAGGCAGATGCTCAAGAAGGGCAGCTGAGCAGTCCCCCCTCATTGCTTTATTTCCTGATGAATTTGTAGTTTATGAGAATAGGGAATTCTCTTTATTAAGTGTGTCTGTATCTTTGAAGCTGTTGTCAGTACTGGATGATGATTCTTTTTACTGTGGGGAAAAATTGTTCTACAGAAACACGAACAGGAGACATGAGCAGATGTACTTCATGCCACAGACTGTGTTGTGATTTTTTTGCACGTGATTTTTGATTTTTTTTATTTGCTGATATTTTGAGGTTAGAGGGCTTTGGAGAAAAATTGTTTCCAAGGCTGAAAATGGGTGATTCTGCACAAACAGGCGTGTATAGGACTCACCCGATTATCGTATTTTTAAAACAGCCTTTCTGAGGGATGGTCTTCAGAAAAATGTCTCTTTGTACCTTTCTTCAGCTATTCCTCTGGACGTCTGTTTTGCTCTCATTTCGGAGATCTCTCTCATCATTTGTGTCCTGTCCTCCCCTGTTTTGCAGCTTGCTTGGTCTGCTGATCCGTGTCGCTCGTCTGTTCTCGTGCAGCACCTTGTGCTCATGTCCTCTCCATGGTGATGGGCAGAATGAGAAACGTTCTGTGCCCTTCACTGCTTTGGACCTGGGAGAAGCTCTGTTGCCTTCTCAGCTGTTCTTCACACATCTCCCAAGTGCCAAGTGAGAAGAACATGAGATAACACTTTAAAATGAAGTGTCTTGTGTGTACATTTTAGTTTCATCTAAAAAAGGAGTTGAAGTCTGATGCCGTTGCTTAATAAATGCATTGTTGGAGACTTGGAACAATTGGCCAACTGGCTTAGACACCAAGCTCCTCTAGAAAGTTACTGACAGGAATTTGCCTGGATTTTTGAATAGCTTGGCTGCAAATCACAGCGCTGGGTCGAAAGGCATTGACACAACTTGGCAAATGTTAATCTCCCATTCTTAGGCTCTCTTGTCTTTAAACATACCTGTGATCTTCTCTCTCTGCCTAAGCACCGGTCAGAACAGTATCCAGCGCTGTTCTTGACTCCTGCTCCACTAGGACACATTTACAGCAGTAAATCTTCAGAGAATGGGTAGTGCAGAGGGGAAAATGCTTTGTTGATGCTTGATGATGAAAGCTGAGAAAAATAATTGACTTGGACAGGGAGGAAGGTTTTATGTAGACAGAGAGTAAAATAAGTCATCTATTTCCTCCCTAGTAGAATAGAATAACCACTATGGGCCCACTGTGCTTCAACACCGTCTTGGTGTTCATCTGCAATAGTTAAGGTCAGTCTTCCATCCTCCCAGCTGCTCTGCAAGAACCAACAATTGCTGGAGTCAGACTTGAGGAGGAAAAGCCAACCAACTCCAAACAAGCGAGTAAAATACTTATTTTTCTCGCTTTCCTCCACGTACCAGAATGTTCCCCAAATTCATTTAGCTCAAAGCCAACCCTCTGTTCTGTCTTGGAATGAGCTGAGGAGCAGCAGCAGAGATGAGCTGATCAGTCTTGTTGTATAACACTGCATGTGTCACTGATTTCAAGAAGGCTTTGCCCAGCATAGCCAAGGTTAGAATTAGGCTTCCTCTAGGCATGAACATCAGGTTTTCAGCAGATGTTCTATCTAACATGGAGCTAATTTGCTCGTTGTTTTCCTTTCCATTCATGCAAATTCAAGTATATGATGTTGCTACGACTTTCTTGTTTAGGACACAGTATGAAAGAATATTTAAGGATTTGACAGTGTACACCAATGCTTGGCCTGTAGCTTCGAGACAGGGGATGAACTGTAGGTGATTTTAATTTGAGGAAACACAGAGTTCTTGCAGTGCTAGGTAGTGTCTTAAAGAAGGAATCACTACAGGTTAGAAAGGTTGTTGCACAACTCAATAACATGATTCACTGCTCCTTTGAATGAGCTGTAATTTCTTTTTTCCCCTTACGGCTTTTATCAGCCTGTGTGTGTCTGCATGTGCTTCTCTGCACACGTATATGCCACACTGGTGGGGATTGCATTGCTTTTTTCTTTTTTTCCTCCTGTTTCACTCCTAAGTTTATGAGGGAATCCTGAAACTCTGGGAGAATGACAGAGCAAATTGAGGTTAGCATCAGTTGCTGGCCTGTTACTTATGTGATATATTTCTCTCAGACTGTCCTAAAATCTGTCCTCTCCAAGCCTGTTTTCTGTATTCAAGTGAAACTCTTCCCATTCCCCTCTGGACTCCAGCCATTCCCCCCTTCTCCTTGCAAACCCAAACAGCCCCCCTACATCTTTTGCTCTTCTGCCTGTGTGCAGCCAGTCCATGGATCAGAGCTCTTTCTCCGAGACCTTCTCACCCTGGCTAGAATTGCTCTAATGAATGTATAAGTGACATAAAGAAAAGCAGAGTGTAGGAGATGCTAATCAGCCTTTGTTCTTTTCAGACATGACACACAAGACCTGAAGTATAGATTTTGTATGGAGGGAGATATTTTAATTAAGCATCTTAATAGAGACTTTTTTTTTTCCTCGGAATAAATTAAGGAAGTAACTTTGATGCAGTATCATTTTCATCTAATCAGTAACATTCTGAAATAACCATGTTGTTTTCCATCAGAAATACCATCATCCAACAAATCAGATAAAATTATTTAACATAGCTATATTGCAGCCTCAGCTAGCGTTAGCCTGGGTGTGTGCACACAAAATGGCAGGTGGAGAGTGATTTGACAAATGTGTGTGGGGAGAAAAGGGCAGACAGTATCAACAATTTTATATACTCCTTTGAATAGCATGCCTATATTTTCTGTAAATTCACTAGTAATCAAGTAAAGGCTTAGCAGGTTTTTCTGTCTGCATGTAGAGAACCCTGACACCAATAAAATACAAAATGGCATTGGTTTTTGCTTTTATTCACAAGTGTGAGTATATCCATTTGACTTCATCTTTGGATAAATTCAGTTTTTGTTTGGCATAAACTAGTGCATTGACAGAGACATTCCCATTAGTTTTTACAGCATACTTAGCATACTGTTTGCATGTTTGCCTTTTTTTAATAGTCATACAAAGCAAATGAAGAGAAATCACCTTGCAAAGCTGGGGCAATAATTATAAATCCAGAAAAGTTCTGGCTCTGCTGCTGCCTAGTTTTGTGTCATGGGTAAACATGTGCTGGTTATGACAGTTTTACAGGACTGGAGTTTCTGTGGACACATTCTCAAAGCTCCTGCCCATGAAAGCTGGAGACAGTCTATGGCTAAATTTGCTTTGTCCGAGGACTCTGATTATTTTATGTTGCAGTAATGCCTGGAGGCAATGGCCAGTGGGCACTGTTGTGTGCCCAAGGTGGGAATCTGACAAAATGAACAGAGAGCTGGAAACTGAGACACATGGGGATTAAATCTCTTACCCCAAATCATGTGGAAAATCTGTACATGAGCTCTAATTATCTAAATAGAGTTCATCACTGGAGTCAAAATGCCAACTTTTCATTCCAATCTAGTCTATCTTCCTAATAATGAGAAATGTCCCAAACGAGACATAGTGTTACCTCCTGATTGTGTCTTTCAGTTGTGTCAAAAATTCAGATGAGACTCCAGCTTAAGAAAAACGAAGGAAATCCAAACTGATCACATATCCCATTTTCTTCACTTAGCCTAGAAACAGAACTTAGATTTTGGGGCACAAAAATAGGCATTACAGGAACACAGAACTTTGAGAACAGACTTTCACGATCATCTTAGTTCCATTAGTTTGGCCAGGTTTTTGCCAGTTCAAGCCAAAGGAATATCTAACATTGACAGTATTTTTTAAGTGACTTCAAGTCCTGCATAATAGGGTTTTGGTCAAAAAAAAAAAAAGGAAAAAAAAAGGAAAAAAAAAGGAAAAAGTTGTTTCTTATAATGCCATTTTGCTATAATGCAGTTTCATGTGATGTCTCTTGGATTGTTACATACACTGTACTTTCTTATCAAGAGCTGTCAGTAATCATTTTTTGTGGAAGTAGAAAGGAGAAATCTGAAATAGGTGTGTGCCCAACGTACATTCCTAGACCTTAAATCCTCTTTAGCTACCTGGAGCTGTGTTTCTTGATCCCAGGTGTAGTGTATGAGGCTTGTTCCCACAATTACATTGCTGGAGAATTACACGTACAGCAAGTGCAAGAGAATGAGGGCAGACTACAGAGCTCTTTGTTTGCAGGCTGAGAGAAGCAGTGGGCAGAGCCTGTGCAGAACGGGGTGTCAGAGGGAATTTATGGGCCAGCATAAGCCTTGCTTACCTGATGCTTACACGGACTTGGCATCCTCTGCTGTTCTACATACCCACATAAGCATAAAATCTCCTGTGTTCTTATCGTGCAGTTTCCCTGCTTTGATTCTGGAGACAAATAGCAGCTTAACCTAATGAGAAGTCAGAGGAAAAGCCCTAAAAAGCTGGTACGAGTCAAGGACAGATGGGGGTTGCAAGACTCTTGTGAATTTCGAACACCCAGCAGTGTGTGTTGCACTTCCTGCTGCCTCTCCGACTGTCAAAGACCAATTTATATTTTGCACCTCAACAGGGGATGCCCCATTGCAGGCAGAAGCTTTTAATGATCCTCACTTTCACATGTGCTGTTCTGAAAACAAGCTCTCGAGAATAAGGAAGATTTTGCAACATAATTTTCCTATTAAAAAAATATAATTCTTGTCAGATAGTAATATTCAAATATTCTTCTGTATTTTAATGCATTTTTTTCTTCTGGATCTGCACTACCCCTTCCTGTTCCCATTCTTTTAGCTTTTTCAGATATCCTTTCCTCTTAAGAGTTTTGGTAAACAGTATTAGTGTAGATGGGATTTTATTGTCTTGAATTGTGTGAAGATTGATCTTAGTTTTTGTCTAGTTAACAAGTTGCAATAAGATGTTTTCAACCTGCAATTAATATTTTGCCTAAGCAGGAAGATAGACAATATGCTATGAGAAAGCTTCAGGGAGCAAGCTGCTTGCCTTGAGTTTACAGTTATACCTTATGCAGAACCCATGGCATTGTAGTAGTTTGTAACCACAGAAGCATTTTCAGAAACGGAACAGGAGTCATATAGTTTTCAAGGAAATTGCTTCCCATGTTTTCTTCAGCTTACTAGATACCTAGTTAGTGGCATATAAGGGATTTTGCCTCTTTTTGGCTCATAAACAGACATTGGCATTACATAAGAAGACAGTGCCTTGCTAGTGTGATAGTTGACACTGCAGGACGTGACTTAAGCACATACATAAAAGTGTGTGTTGCCTGAATAAAACAAGGGGGAGCTGCTTGATGCTAAATATGAACAGAACTGTTGGACTGCGTAAGGAAGATAATACATTACTGGAGCAAAAACAAACTTTAGAATGATCCTACAATAGTTGCACATGGTGTTTCATTGGTTAAATAATTAAATTATATTAACGGTACATTCTCTTTTGGACGTAGGTTAAATACCAGCTTGGGTCATGAAGAAACTTCCCCTTAAGTAGAGAGTAACTAAGAATCTGGAAGTGGTCTGTCCCTTTTTGCAGAGCATCTCCATTCATCCACTGTGGAATCATGGAAACGGAGATGAATTGAAGATGGAAGAGACCTCGAGGAAGTGTTCAGTTGAAGCTCCCACTGGAAGCAGCAGCATGTTTGAAGTCTGATCCGGTTGCTCAAGGATCCACTGTGAGATGCCGGGGGAGCGGAGCTGGCCATTCATTTTGATGCAAAGGCCACACTTGCAGTTGAGAGACGATAAGTGAAGCTCTGTAGCTGGAGGTGGATGGTGCTCATCCTCGATAAGAATCTCTCTGTCTTTTCTCATGGTGTATTAGTAGGATTAGCTACCTAGTTTGCCAAGTTCTCTGTAAGTGGGAGACTTGTAGTTAAGATAAGATCAGCTGCAGAGCCTGGCTTGGCAGAACAGAGACTTGGTTCCTCTGGGGTTCTGGCTGGCAATGCAGAGGTTGCCTGCACAGCCCCTGCCTGCTAAGAGGCCCTGCTGAACCTTTGGAATTGGTACAGCTTCCTAGTCCCTGTTTTTCCTTAATTTAGTCCATTTTAGTTCACTGTATCATGGTGCAGCACTCCCTGCGGCTGTTTTCCTCCCTTCTCTCCCCTCTACCAAGGCTTCCCTGTTGTGTGTGCAGTGCTCAAGCCCTGTAGCAAGCACATAGCTTCGTGCAGGTCTTACCCTACATGTGGTTCATTTAGAAGCATTTTAAACATCATCTTACTGCAAAATGCTTGGGAAAGGAGGCTCCTTTTGGAAATTTATTAATATTCTGTTTATCTCGATTCCTAAGTGAAGAGCAGCTATACTTCAATAATGTGTGAAAATGAGAAGATACCATGCACTGGTCAAAAAGAGAAATTAACTGCTAAGCTATGCTTTCTAAAATGTTTCACACAATGTAATTGTATGACTTCAACCTGGCCTTCCTCTCCTCATCATCTCCCTGAGAATCAGGAGATGCTGCTCACATAAGCACAGCAGTTATTTTTCTCAGAATGGTCGTCTTGGCAAGTCTCTGAGAGGCTGAATTAAATTTGCATGTCTATAAATCATCAGTAGATTTTTTTTTCCAGGGTAAATTCTAGTTACAGGAATTCCTTGACTACTCCTGTGCTTTCAGATATAGTTGACTGCATTGCACAAGCATGGCAAAGAGTCTAAGCAAGCCAAACAATATGGATCTGTAAGTTTATATAGGAACAAAACTTGTAAAATTTTGCTGGAACAAAACCTTTGTGAATGTGGATTGGAAAAAAAACAGCCATTATTAATGCCAGGTAATTTCTGACCTTTCTGGATGCATGGTGCATCTTTGATTACATTTTTATTATATTTTTAATACTTGAGCATAAGTGTGAACGTTTAAATTTAGGCTTACAAAGATGAGATTTGTGTTTTGAAAAAAAAATTAGAGGTTACTAAAGGAGCTTTATATTTTCAATGATCAAAAGCTGAGAATTATTTTCCCTTCTTTTTTAAGAGACTATAATTAATGCAACAGGCATGTGTGTATTCTTACTCAAGTTTATGGAGAATAACATACAATTAAGGGAATATTATTGCAGAGTAAGTAGTAACAACAAATATTACTGATGCTTAGGCTGTAGATGTTACAATATCAGTGCTTTTCTGTGTAATATGGACCCTGGAGCAAGTGATAAAAAGAACTTACCAAGTAGATGATTTTAGAATGGGGTGTGTCCATCAGTACAGCTCATGATTAATTAATTCTAATGTCTGTTAAGAAAGTACATTTTTTTATCATTTAGCTTTTCCACTCACAGTTTCAAATCTTTCCACTGAAATCTTGCTATAGAAATAAGCCTGTTTAAAAAGAATTGACTCATGTGGCACTGCAGTCCTTGAAAATCAACCAAAAGTCAACATGATAAAAAAATTGATCAGTTCAATGAACACGTTTGTGTGCCTTAAACTGAAGTGTGTGTTCTAAAAGAGTGTGCCCTGTGAACTGGACATCAGTGAAAGCAGCACACCTGCTAAAAGAATAACATTTTGGTGCAACAAGCTTATTTGCTTAACAGCTTTCTACCGCAGTTAACATATGCAGCAAATACACTTATTTAATGTGACAATCTGCTCGAAAAACCCTTTTTCTTGAGTGGAGTTATATAATCTGGAGATAGTAGAGTTGTACTGAGATAAAAATTATTTAATATCTTGTTTAGCCACAGTGCCAGCAGCACTGCTTCCTTCGTTTCTCAGTGCTTCAATGTCCCCTTGTAAGTGATCTGCACAGACCAGGGGCTCTGGAATCCTTAAATTATTGGCATGTCTGAGTGCACTGTCCAACACACGACTGCTGTCTGCAACAAAGAAAGAGAAATAGGAAGAAACTCTGAGAGAATTCATGTAGCATCAGAGCTTAGAGCATCTGACCTTGTTAGGCTGAGTTGGCAGTTGCACAAAATGAAGTGTTATGGGCCATAAAGACCATTAAGGGGCAAGGTTTACACTAGGGGATGGGGCAGTCCTCAGGGTAATCGGTGCTTAGCACTTGGTCAGAGTGTTTCCTCCTGGGAGAAGTGCTGAGATGTGGCACGTGTAGCTGGAGAACTGGCTTGGGCTGGAAGCAGGGATGCGGATGGTGCAGTCTGCAGCCGACTCGGTGCTCCCTGCGCAAAAATCTCTGGAGTATTGTGTCCAGTTCTGGGCTCCACAAGAGGGATGTGGAGCTGCTGGAGAGAGTCCAGCACAGGGCTACGAGGATGATCAGGGGCCTGGAACATCTGCCCTGTGAGGAGAGGCTGAGGGAGCTGGGCCTGTTCAGCTGGAGAAGAGAAGGCTGAGAGGGGACCTGAGCAGTGTCTAGAAGTACCTCAAGGGAGGCACTGAGGAGGATGGGGCTGGTCTCTGTTCAGTGGTGGCCACCGACAGAACTAGAGGTAATGGCCACAAACTGAAGCACCAAAAGTTCCACAGGAACTTAAGGAAAAATTCCTTCCCAGTGAGGGTGCCAGAGCCCTGGAACAGGCTGCCCAGAGAGGTTGTGGAGTCTCCTTCTCTGGAGATCTTCAAACCCGCTTGGACGCAGCCCTGTGCCACGTGCTCTAGGTGACCCTGCGTGTGCAGGGGGTTGGACTAGGTGATCTCTAGAGGTCCCTTCCAACCTTGAGCATTCTGTGATTCTGTGATTTTTCCCTAACCCAACTAGGAATGCAGGCAGGGCAGTAATCCAGGGAAAAGTTACACTTTCCTGTCATGGATAAAATATGGGAGGATTGAATAAGACTGTGGAAGTTGCAATTCTGCTTTGTTCTGGAGAACAAGACTCATGAGTGTGTTTCAGGGAAGGAAGATCAGTGTGCCAAGAAGCCCAGGCCACGGCTCCCCAGTGCATTAAGCTGCAGTCTGGACTGTGACTACCTTGTGCTGGTTAGTTTTATGTTGTTGTTCTTCCTCCTGTTCCCTTGCAGTTTTGTTCACCTCAGTTTCAGTTCTCTTGTGTCTCTCTTACCCTGTTCCCTCATTGTCATCTCAGGCTCTTTTTTGTTTAGGTAATTCTCTGCTTTACCTGATTTTTGGCAATGTTAAGCTATTTGGTTTCATCAACTTTTCCATTCTGCTAGCCTGTCCTACACCTTCTCCCAACAAGAAGTTCTTAAATGTAATGAGACAAAGCTCTCTATTGCTTTGTTTGTTCAGTGCAGGTGACCCTGTTCTTGGTCACCTCTTTGGTTCCTTCCTTGTAAATGTTACAATTTATTAATAGTGGGGATGCTGAGGATGGCTAAATAGAATTTATTGCAGTCCTTTGCAGAGTGTTGACTCTACCCTGCTTGTTCAGGAGTGCACTGCATACACATTTGGAGCGTGGTGAGGAACTGCATGAGGAGCTGGACCTTTTCCATCTTAATTGGCAAAAAAAAGGACCCTTTTCTTTGGTCAACACCACGCCGGCAGGAACTGCACTTTAAACACCTCCCAGGAGTGATTGTGAAATGTCTGCGGACTGGGGTAGCTGTCAGTTTGATTTCTCTGTTAGTTTGTTTGCTTGTTTTTTTGAGAATCCTTGTATCTCCTCAAGATGTCCAGCAACCCTGGAAAACTCCTAAGTGTTCACAACAGAATATAACGAGGCTTTAACTTTGGGGCATTGAATTTCCAAACGTGGAGAAGGCTGTTTCCAGCCTTGCTGGAGTATTTGACCATCATGTATCCCAGTAGGACTGTCACCCATTTCAATTTGAGAACACAAAGCTGCCTTTCACTGTTGTGTGGGATGTGGAGTTGGGTGTCTGGACATCATGGAAAAAGCTTGTAGAAAGGGACAAAGAGAGCAAGCAAAGGATCCATTTTCAGTTCCGTTCTCCCCACGTTTTAAAATGACTGAGCAGCTGCTTCTCGAAGTGCCAGAACCCCTCTAAGGGAGTAAAACTGTCCCTTCTACACGCCAAACTTGCAGACTGTTCAGGCTGTAGCACCCAAATTTCCCTCAGGTGCGGTGAACACTTCAGGTGATGATTGACAAGCTCTCCCTGGTGTTCCTAGGATTATTATTCTTGTCTCTGCACTATTCAGTGGCCAGCATTGCTCATAAAAAGCAGATAGGAGCAAGTCGGTCTGCTTCCCCTGGTGAGTAGGGGAGAGATTGGGCTGATTGATGACCCTTGGCTGTTTTCTGATGTTGCAGTTGTTTTTTATGATGTCATTAGGAGGCTGTAGTCGCATTAAGGAATCCCTCATGACATCATAAAGGACTTGATATTTCTCTAATGTTATTTCAGCAGAGTGAAGCTCTGGCATTTTATAGTCTTTGCTTTCCCCATAGAGTTAGGAGTTGTCTGGCTGCAACCTGGAAGAAATGCAAAAATAGTCAAATGCTGACTTTAAAAGTTGTGGTTGAAGAATGCTAATATATCTGGCTCTTCCTAAGCACATAGCACCTTTAGGTGGAATACATGATGTGTTTATAAAAGTTGACATAAGTGTATGCATATCCTCATGCAAACAACGAAGCTTTACGTTTTTTGGTGCACTGCCACAAAACTACTATTTTTCTGGACACTTTTAGCAATAACATGAGAGATAAGTGAGCCATTTACCACTCTGGAAAAGAAGACAGAAATTCTGGTTTCTTAGTACGCTAATCTAGGGAGAATGATAGATGTTGTACTGAAAGAAAGAAAATATATGTTTTGAAGAGTTTGGCATAGGCGGTGAAAATATGGTGAGTGCTACAGCCAGCAGTGCCTTCCTTTCTCAGTACAGTTCATAGTATATGAAGTATATAAGTTTGTTTTGTGAATAAGAATAGAAGCAGATAGATGAGGCTTTTCTGGATTCTCAGCATAAGAAAAATGAACTTGCAAATGTACCTCTCATTAGAGAAAACAGAAGGTGGGGAAGGGGAGAGCTGAACCCCAAAGAAATGGGAATAATCAGAAAGAGGAATGGGAATCTGGCTGGTAGGTTGCATGCTGAGAAAATAATAGAAAAATCCTTTGCTTTTCTCATGGCCTTGAAAACACGTGGAAGAGCCCGATCTGCCCAAGGAAGGAAGGGCAGAGCATTTTGGAGCGTGTTGCTGGGGTGAGGCTGGGCTGCCAACGGCCCTGCAGGCTGCAGCACCCTCAGTGCTCCCCGTGGGATCCTGCTCCCCATGGGGTCCTGCTCCCCATCGGGTCCTGCTCCCCATGGGGTCCTGCTCCCCATGGGTTCCTGCTCCCCATGGGGTCCTGCTCCCCATCGGGCTCTCCAAAGGAAGCCCAACGGGAGAGGCGTGAGAGGGGAAAGGGGAAGCAGGATGGAGAAAAAATCATGGGCAGATGCCCCAGTGACGGTGCATCTGGAATATCCTCATTGGAGATGCTTTGTGGACATAAGTGTTGCTTAGCTACAGTTATTCAAAAAAAAATCTTTTAAGGAAAATATAAAATCGGTATTTTTGCCGTAGCTTACTAAGTACATTCTTTTTTCTGCCTTTTCTTGTAAACTTCTCTTCCTAGTATATGTGAGCACAGGAAGAGAATAACCAAGGTGGCTTGTTGGATGAGGGAAAAGAGAACCGTAAGTGACATTAAATCAAAGATTAAGTATCAGCTGTCCATTGGAATGGCACAGGGCCAGAGAAGCACTCAGGAGGGGTCTGCCTGTCCAGCCTTACTTCCCTTCTTAGTTTGCAAAAGGTATCATATTTGTCTTTAAATGACATAATTTATTATCAAGTAATTTTGTTTTTTTAACATGCAACTCCATTCTGAGTATGAAAACACCTTTTAATAGAACAGAATGTCTGGCAATGCACTATTTGTCCTTACCGATCCAATGCCCCAGCCTCAGCGTCCAGTAGTGTGACACTTTTTGTCCTCTCTTACTTGAGAAGAGAAATGTAATTTTGAAAAAAGTATTGACACTGATATTGTTAATATACCTATGTTATGAAATTATTTCATATACACCACACATAATGTTTGTCCTTTAAAACATATTTGACATAAGAATCTCAGAGACGCTGATGTAGCATCTGCATTTCAAGAGGCCTTCAGAGGATATCTTTAAGAAGACTCTAATCTCTGCTAGAGGAGAAGGAAGAGGAATAAGAATGCTCATTTATGTTCAATGAGGACTTGATAATGTCAGCTGGTTCTGAAATGTTTTTTCATTTTATGACATGTTGCAAGTATTACGTTTGACCAGTTTGTGTCAGTCACTTGCAGTTAAATGCTGGGTATTATACAGCTTTGCACTGTGTTGGATTTGTGACATGTCACCCAAGATGCATAAAAGGCTTTTTTAAAAGCACAGAATAAAAAGGAATCCTGTTGTCTCTGCTAAGTTTCAAATGCTTTAAGCTGTCCCTGCATTAAGAGGCTGCTTTCAGGTTATACCGTTTCCTCCAGACAGTCCTTCCTTTGCTGTGAGCTCGTGGAAGGGCTTTGCTGCTGCCCATTCCCTGTGTCTTTACAGAACTGGGGCTGTTTTTGTATAAGCTGCTCACAGTGCCTCCACAAAGGGAGGAGTTAAGGACAAGTCTGTTTTGTAGAAACATTGGTCTGAAAAGAGTTTCTGGGGCCATCAAACCCACTTCTCTACTGTGGCAGGGTCCATAGTGTTGATTAACATCACTGATAGCTCAGCCTGCTCTTTGACATTGAGATATTTTACTTTCTTCTCTTCATTTCTCTCTCCGGTTTCTCTCCTGAAGCCAGGACAAGGGTATGAATTTCAGAAACACATCGGGGATCAAACTGCCTGAAATGCTGCTGAGCAGACTCTCCTTTCCCAGCCCTCGTGCCTTGGCCTCTCTTTGCCTCTCTGGCAGTGCCCTCCTGATGGCAGCAATGCTAAGCCTGTGGCTCCTTGGCTATTGGAAGCCCCACTGCAGTGTATCCTAGTTCTTGTCAACCGTAAAAAAAGGTGTCTGAGACCTCCCCATCAGCTACTGCCCCAGCCTGCGTGTGGCTGAGAGCGCTTGATCTGCAAGAGATGAGCACAAACTAGCAAATCCACAGCCCAGAGGCTGTCCCTTGCTCCTCGCTGCACTGACACACGGATCTGGCTATGCCTGGCAAACAAAAGGGCCCTGGCAAACAGTGGACCCCTTGCAGGTTGTGCTGGCATCCTTCTCCTGTGATCAGTTACAGCAAATAGGCTAAATGTGGCTTATAGACTGGGCGCTAGCTCTGCTGCTCTCCGGAGCCGGTCCTCTCCGTGTGGTACCAGCCCTGCTGCTGACAGGGAGTCTGGGGCTTTAGAGGGCAGGTGAGAAGCAAGGGGACACCAACCCCTAAAGAATGAACTTGTGGGCATATACAGGATCATACACCGTGAGGACGAACACAAAGGAGAGTCCTCGGAGGGGGTTCTGGTGTCCAGGGTCATTGGTGACAAGGTGTTTTTTCTCTTTTTTTCATTCCGTATCACTGACTGAAGGTCTCTTTGCCAGGCTGCACCACCCTGGACATGCCCAGAGATGTCCCAAAGAAGGAGGTGGGAAAGGGGGAGAGGGAGACTTGCCTGTAGCCTGGGATAGTTATCTGTGTGCTTTGAACAGAGCAACTGATGTACCTCTGGGGTTTTGCTTTCACACAAGTTCATCCAGTTCACCTACTTACACTGCCTGTTATTAATAGAATCGTTAGCAGGTTCACTCCACAGCTTGTAGGGAAGGTGTGCACATGGGTGGCAGCTGAAGACAGAAAGTATCTGATTTTATCTAATACTTGGCTCGACTTCCCAGGTGTGCTGCTCTGCAGATAATGAAGCAGGCAGCTCTGCAGAGGGATGAAGCGGCACACCCTGGCTGTGGGCTCCGGCTGTGCTCCAGCACCACGCGCAGCAGAGCTGCCTTTGCTGCTGAGGAGTCAGGGCTATGCCTGCCTGTACCAGGGAATATGCCTGTTCCTATAGGAATGCAGACGGGGTGCTGGGAGCTGCTGGCTTGCACAGGCTGGCAGAATTGTCACCGAGTGATAGGGGTTCGGAGGCACCTGCATTCTCAGCCCAGCTCTGAGCTGCTCCATCCTGAGCTGCTTGCTGAGTGTAGGTGCATCCTTTCCTTTTTGCCTCTTCTTTATCGCTGGTGACCGTCCACTTGGATGGAAGCTCATGGGGGGTTCTGCATGTGTTTAAGGGAGCTGGATGTGGCTGCGGCACAGGTAGATACACATGAGTTTACCTGAGTGCAGCTGCCCTGGTGCCAACAGCTGTGCAGGTGTAACCGGTGTGTTGGTGCACAAGGTGATATAACAAAAGTCAGGCCTGACCCATGTGGGGAATGGATCATGCAGACTGGTTATGATGACAGGCTCCTCCTGGGTTTAGCATATACAAGGAGGAACAGGTCTGCCATGAAGCTGAGTACTTTAGGCTGAGCTGTTTGCTTTGTGATATGGTCTGGCACATATATGATTTTCCTCTGGTAGGGAGGCTGAGCACAGGTTTTGAAAGACCCTGAAGATTTGGAAAGGTCCAAGTCTGCACGTGGAGGGAGTGGGGAAGAAAGGAAGCAGAGGGGAGAGTCTCTCAAAGCAACCAGCGTTCCCCACCTGCCTCAATGTTATATGCAGTAATATTGTGTACAGTGGTGTGCACAAGAACTTGTTCGTGTGGACTCCACCTACGATCTCCTTCCCTGCCTCTGGAGGGGAGTCTGCAAGGGTGAGCAGTTCATTACTGAGTGCTCCCTTCTCCCTCACATGCAGATAGTGATCTTAATATAGCTGTTCAGCCAAGGGTGCCTTTGAACTCAGACCGAGCACAGAGGGTGGAATCTTTTCCATCTGATTCATATCCAGAGCTTCTGCTATTTACCCAAGCCTTTCGGGTGGAGACTTGGGGCTGAAGAGCTTGTGGGAACAACTCCCTTCAAGTTTTAGCTGCAATCTGAACGCTGTGGTGTGGGGAGAAAAACAGGGTAACCAGGCTGTCTTCAAAGCGAGTCTTCTCCCCAGAGCAAGTACAGTTCTGACCCTATTTAACACCAGCTCTCTCACACAGGAGAAAGATTAATTTGTACAGCATTTGAGGCACAGAGGAAAACTTAGCAAATCCTTCTCTGCCTGAATGGGGCAAGCGCATGTGTTTTTTTAAGCACATTCTTCAATATTGTTATGGTAAGGATGACAAGTGATATTTTTTGCATCGGGGCTTCCAAGTTTTCACAGACAGTTTTGCAATGATAGTTTTAGCAATACCATGTGCTCCGTGTACTGAGTGACCCTTCAGCAAGTTAATACTTCCAGATTTACCTCTGAATCAATTGGCTAGAGACCTCTGGCCAGAATAGCAGCGTTTTAGCTTGTCAGGATGTCTTCATTAGAATTTTCATTGCAAATTTAGAGGATGAAATAAGTTTGGCTTCCAGCCTGGTGACTTGTCTCAGTCACCTATGCTTTTAGCCTGTGTTCAGGATGAGCAGGAATGTCTTACTCAGTGGTAATCGTGTCATCTTGGATTTTTAAACCTCACCTTTATTCCTGGCAAGCCAACATCTAATTAGTTTGATACTATTAGCTCATAAAATATCCAGTGCATTTATCAGTTATTAATGTATGTTGCTGATATATGATTCTATTTGACTTGAACAAAGAGAAACGTGCACCTTGCGCACCGTAGATGTGGCAAGCACTACTTTGGCTAACTGCTGGGCAGATGGTGGCCTGATAGTCTTTGGTCTACCCCTAGAAAGCGACGCACTGGTGGAGCAGTTTCTTGGGCTCTGCGTTTTTGTGCCTGGGAGTCAAGCCAGCTCTCGGTGTATCCTGTTCACACATCTGCCAGAGGGTTAGAAGGTACCATGGGAGCTCTTCAGACTTACTGTACTGTGTAAATTTGAGGACTAAGCTGGTATTATCCCTGAGCAGGGAAAAAAAAAAGAAAAAAGAACATGCACGGCTCATGTACATGTCACATAGTCCAACAGATGTCTCAGAACCCAGATGCGATGCAGTGGCTGTTTGCTAAATGTGCAGGGGGAATCACCTCAGCGGAACTGGGCCCTGGGATTGCAGAGGAGACTCCATAAAGAGCAGTTCAGGAGTTCTTTGGGACATAAAGCAAGTCCCTTTTCCAATGGAATTCCAGAGTGCATTTTTAATGTACCCTAATGTATAATAATAGTAGGAATACTCTGCAAAAGGCAGGAGCTCACCAGATAGATAAACTTTGGAATAAAACAAATGTTAAAGCTTATTTATAGTTCTGTGCTCTCCTTTCTATTTATGAGACTTTGACATATTTAGCTTTTATTTAGAAATTATTAGTCCCCAACTGGGCTCAGATGTCTCATCTCCTTTTTGAGTTATGAGCAAGGAAAAATAGTAGAGCAATGATGCCTCTTGATTGATGCTTTTGCATCTTTAATATAATTAGTTTACGAGCACTTCTAGAGGACTTCTTACCATAGCACCTGAATACCTCCAAATCCCATGTTTTGAGTTTTCCATCTGATGTTTCATTTCCTTCTAGTGTGAGTCCCATTGTTACCAACTCCCTGACGTTCAGCATTTAGAATAACAATATCAATAAGTGAAATTTATTAATATGCTCCCCCCAAAAAACAGAATTTCTCCTGAATGATGTGTTGACAAGATGCTCTCTAATATCAGGTTAAGAGGTCCCTACTTCTGGCTTCTCTGAGTCTGTGTGAGGCCTTTGTTTTCTGTAAAAGCAATAAGCAACGTATTGACATGTTTTTCTTATAGCCTCTACCGCACGGCAGACCACGTGGGCCTAAGTTTTTGCAGAGCTGCTTTTGGTTTTTGTACGTGTCCAGGAAGCAGCAGCTGAGGTGACGCCGTGTGGTTTAGCCGTGGTGTCGACACGGGTCAGTCTTTCAAATCTGAAATGTGCTCCTCTTCCACACTGGTGGGTATGGCAGAGATGGAGCTCTCCTCCAGCAGCATCCGCTGCTTGTCCATGCTTTGCTGCTCGGCAGAATGAGACTCCACAGTGGATCTTTTTCTTCCTCCCTCTCCTCCTTCCTCCCTCTTAATTATTTCTGTCTCTGCAGAGCAAGCGGGCTCTGGCAGGGCTTCCTGGTCTCCCTTTGATGTGTTTCTGGAGGGAGGCAGGGCACACGGGAGAAGCTCATCATGGCAACCTGCATGTGCTGACGTTCCTGTTGTGTTGCACAGAGCTCTTCTCTATCCTCTACTCTTACACTGTGTCTTTTTCAACAGCCATAATATGGCCAATTTTCAACTGCCATAACACAGCAGAAATTTGTAAGTCTTGTGAGCTGTGTGAAGCCTGGAGCCCATTTGCTGCAACTTTCTAACATTAGTCAGTGGAGGCAGAGCACCTGCTACCCAGGAAAGTATCAGAAATTTGAAGCACAAGGCCTGGCTTTCACAGCAACCAAGCACCTCCATCTGTCCTTGGAGCACTCCCAGCTCCTCTGCCGTGTCCCGGCTCCCCAGGGAGACGTGTCCCTCTGTTGTTCCGTGGATGTTTGCTGCTTGTTTGGCCGCCTGCCCTGTGGTGGCCGCACGGCCTCCAGGCCGCACTGTCCGGCCTTGCTCCACGGCCATGGGGGCCCCAGCAGCTCCGCTTCCCTCCCTGTGCTCGCAGGCGGCTCTCGCTCCCGCTTTCCCGGAGCGGCTCCGAGCGGCTCCGAGCACGGCGTGCAGGGCCAGGCTCCATGCCAGGGTGACAGGCCCGGCGTCTGCCCCGCGCTCCCGCTCGGCAGCGAGCGATGCGCCAGGCCGAACGCGGGCCGCGGCGAGGGAAGGGCTTCGCGGCCAATTCCTGCTCGCGTTTCCCACCGCGCTATCAGGGAATCTGCTGAAGAGCGGGATGCTGACGGTGGAGAACTGATGAGTTTTTATAAAATGTTCATGCTTGCCTCTACGTGTATGAATGAGTGTGCGCAGAGCAACCGCCAGCCTGAGAGCGCGTGGGGAAGGCTGCAGTCGCAGCACTGGAAAGCTTGAGCGTTCGCTGCACCCAAACAAGTAATCACCTTTCTTCACTCTTGGCCAAATTTTCCTTCCCTTTCTCTTTAAGAATTTTGCCAAGTAAATGTAAGATTTCAAATGCCTTCATTATTTAGATTTATTCATGAGATTCCCACTTGATATTTCTGCATTGGAAAAACAGTTTGTGCATGCTTACTGGTGAATTTTTATGTGAACTTTTGAAATTTACTTTGTGTTAATTACTTAACTGTTGTAAACCATTTTTCTTCCAATACTGGACAGAGATATACAAGTCAGTAACATAACGTGTCATACAAATGCCAAATCTTTCCCAAATAACTCGCTTCAGGACTTGGCGAGTGTATATGAATTAATTCTCATACACATGCATTTATGAATTTGTGAGTAAGCAAATAAATAGATCCGCAATGGCCTGCTGCTGGCGGGGCACGGGCATCCAAGAAAGCCTGTGTGTGGAGGGAGGCACTGCCCAGTGGATGAGGTGTGCTGTGAGATGGTTTTCCTTCTGTATTTTTATATTAAGTAGTAGAGTATATATGCTCCTGACCTTGTTAATACACAGGCTAGAATACCCTGAGGTTGGGCTATATTACACACCTTTCTTGTCTTTTTAAATGAACTGCTAATTATACATTTTGGTGAAAGAACTAGAGGCAACCAGGCCACAGATTCAGTAAAGGAAGCCACTTAGTGCCTGCGAAGCCACATTTCAGTATTATCTCACCTTTGCTATCTCTCTCTGTTGTATACAGGCCTTTCTGTTGGTTTCCTGTACCTACTGCAGCTGTAGGAATTCCCTCATTCTTGTCCTGCTTTCAGGTTGTTCCTGTCTTCTGCCTGGGCCTGCTAATGTACATCTGCAGTTGGTCCAAGTGTTGGGTGCCTCTGCTATGGGGTGGCCTCAGCAGTGCTCCACTCTGGATCCAGAAAGCAGCTGTGGGTTGGAATATTTAGTATAAACTTGTGGAACTAACGGGAAAGCTGGGAATGGGTACTGGACCTCCTACAGTATAGCCTACAAAGGCAAGAGTTTCAGATGTTCATGACTATCATCAGGCCTTACCCTGTTCCTCACGCATGCTGGCCACAAAATATTTTCTTTGGTTCCCACCAAGAAGACTTAGTTTTGCAAGAAGATGTAAAAAGGCAGGCAGGGAAGAGCAAAAACATGAGCTGAGGTGGAATTGGGTGAAAAAGTTGGGCAGGAAGCTTGGAGAAGGGCTGGATCCTTCCTCTTAAATGCAAGATGTTCATGTGTGACCCCTCAGACAGCTCTGAAGCACTGTGAGAAGGCTGATGCCGGAAGCAGGACAGTGATTACCAGCCAGTCCGCTATTAAAAACCTCCGCAGTGATGGAATGATATAAAAACACTGGCCTGTTTCATCTTGCACTTGACCTTTTACTGAATCCATCTGAGATCATGCAAGAGCTGCTTCTCCAGCCAGAATAAATTCTGTCTGCTTAATTATTACTTATCTATGTAACCTGCATATAATGTATGCAGACTGCATTGCCACTAAGGTAAGAGCTCTGGTCCATATTGCCCACTGCCAAGATGTTTGTTGATTCGGTAGGATGCCTCCTTCTTGGGCATCCTCTCAGCAGTTTGGGGAGCTGAGGCCACAGGGGCTTCTGTCCCCCTTGTGCTGGGATTTTGAGGTGAACTATTTTTAGCTTGTGCAGAGCGAAATCTCATGCTTCACCAACATGATACAGCTCTGTATCCATAGAAATCTATTTCTGAGAGCTCATGTTTAAAAACATAGGCAAATGGATCATTAGCTGTTTTAATTACCTGTGTCTTCTGTGGCAATTACTCAAACTTTTTGCAGAAGAGCAATAGAATGTAAAAGTGATTATCAAAGGTGACTTTTAATAGGAATAAAAACATGTTGGTTACACTTTCCTTAGAACAATTTGGTGCTTTGCTTATGCCTCAGTCAGCACAGAGCTCTGAGGATGAGACAGGTCAGCCTACATGATCCCATGGTCAGTAAACAGGCTGGGACCTACTGGATTGAACAAACCGTTCAGAGCAGACAGATTCACAGGTTAGAGATGGCAATGAAATCCTTTACAAAGGTTCTTCTTCTCAATCCCCAGGAGGACTTGGGTAAAGAGCATCTTGGTCAAAAAGGTATTTCCAGCCGGTGAAAGCAGGGGCCATGGGTTTTGATCTCCATGCACTAATAAAATATATGTTTATAGGTGCCTTAGTGCCACATATGGATCATGGGCCTGTAGCTGTCAGCAGTGAGGTAAGTTTTTCTTAGTTCAGAAGAATCTGTAAGAAACCACCCCACGCCCATACACACACCAAAACCTTCCAGCACTGCACTCATTCACAAGTTACTTCAGTCTATGCAGATCTTCCAGCTCAGACACAGACACTGATCGGTTTGAATTTTAAAATGAAACAGAAGAGTATTTGCACATTAAATAACATTTGATAAAATAAAATTCTGTACAGATACTACTACTTGGGAAAAGTAGTAGAGAAAGATAGGGCAACAAAGTTTGCCTAGTACAGATTGAGGCATGAATATTCATCATTAAAATGAGAGCTGGCATTTGCATAGCAGCTCCACCCACTAGACTGAAATAACTGTTACAGCCTTTGCCAATAAAATGCCAAACAAAATGGATGGAAAACGAAGCAATGTGCCATAGAGCTGATTGCCATGAGTTTAAGGAGACAGAAATCATACATCAGTGGTCCTAGGAACAAATATTTTTCAGCAGACACTGTATCTGGATAGTAATTTCTGACCTGGACTTTTATTCCCACTGCCTACACCCATGAAAGCGCCCACTCGAGAGGGCTGTGTGTGCATTCCCTGGCTTTCACCAGCTCCAGCTTGTTTTGCACTGCTATAGCATTGCCCCTGTGCTAGCTCAGGTTGCTTTCCCTGCCAGTTCTCTGGTACCAGGACACCTAGAAATCCTTTGCTGCTGGTTTAATTACAAGCGTTAGCTGTTTCTCTCCATGTAATTACTAAAATGAATGGGGAAAGCAGAGATGAGAGAGTGTAAATTCTCTTCACACAGAAATGTAATTACATCTGCAGGCATCTTTCCAACTACTGTGTAGGTTATGTAAAGTTTTGTGTATGTGTTTACGAGTTAATGAGGATATTTATGTTTTTCCTTCTTCACAATTTATTCATTTCAGACATATTTTATAAGGGGTTTCTGATTTAGGCAGACAGATCAGTATCTCTTCTAGGTACAAGCATATCTGCTTCAGAAACCAAAGAAAAGAGATTATATCACTATTGCAGTGTATGTGCACTACAGGCAGATCTCTGATCTGCTGCTAATCTTCTAAAGTCACTGTAAATGCAAAGACCTTTGAGCCCTCCCAAAAGGTATGACAATAGGTAACACCTGTGTATCTTTTCTTTGAGGATTTGCCTTCACTGTGAAATAAATCAAGTTCTCTGCACCTGAGTTCTTTCCCCAGTTGGTCTCAATCAGGTAAAACAACCACATTTCCCACCTCTTAATTTTCTGTCTTGTAGGTGGCTGAGTGGTTCTGGGTGCTGTGGTTAATGTGCCTTAGTCCTTTCAGGATGCATGATAGGAATCAAGAGAAAAGCCTGGAATACCATGGTATGTGAGTGGAGCTAGCTTGTGTGCATGTTGCAGAGTGATTATAACAGCCTCTTAACAAATTGCATTTAGCCAAGCTTTATTCCTCGTGTCCTGCTAAAGCAGATAGCCTGGGTGTAATGTCAGGTTGAAGAGGTTCTGTGTATGGTTAACACTTGAATAAGGGACAGAGTTGGGGTGTAGCTAAACTTCTACAACTGTTGCTCTAGGGTTTGCTACTTCTTCCAGCTTTGTCTATTGCTACAAAAAGTCACCACGTCTGGAAAATGGGAATCTAGGGGTGCCCTGAGCAGCCTCCTCATATGGCTGCTTCCATCAAGGAAGCAGAGGAACCCAATATTCCAGTGTGTTTGCTAAAGCTAGCGAGGACACCAGTGACCTGCTGTCAATGCAGAAGTGTGCCAAATGTAGAACTAGCAGAATGAAATTGCTTTTTGGGGATTTTTTCAGAGAAATTAAGAGTTGACTAAATATGAGACAAAAAATAAGATATGAAACAAAAGATAAGTTAAAAAATGCTTGACTTTGCAAAAAAAAAAAAAAAAAAAAAAAAAAAGTCCTTGCAAGACTCTTGTGAGCAGGAGCTCTTGAGTAAAACAAATCTGCGTTTCGTGTTTTAGTGAGCTCTTAAAGAAATGATAATTGCCCCTCTGTTGAGTTGAATCAAATGTCCTTACAAAGGCAATATTGAAATAAATGCAAGCCACAATTAAACTTTGGGGACCGTAAAATCTCAAATTATATTTATCAATAGAGATAGAAAGTGAAACGCAGCCTCAGTGAGGTCAGTGACAAATTTCTCTTTAATATACCAGGCTTTGTGGAGGATGTTAAGTACAAATATTACTGGTTGGGCAGCATGCAACACCAAAGGAACGTTTTAGTGGTACTGTGTTCATGAAATTAATGCAAAAGTTAAACTTCACAAAGAATGTTAGCATATTTTATACCTCATGGGAAAATGAAGGAAAACTGACATAATTTTAAAAACTATACTGTAAGATGCATGCTAATGTATCAAAAAAGAGCAAAATGTACTTAATATAATAAGTTTCTAGCATAATGCAGGGAAGGTTTTTCCAGTCACATGTGCTGTTTGTGCTGCCTCTGCATTCCATGCTGGAAGTGTTTGTTTCTCATATTTGCCTAATTTGGGGGTTATGTCATGAGTCGTCAGATGTATCAGAAGGAAGTTTTCATGCAAGCCAGCGGTTTGTGAGATTTGTGTGACAAGCCTGAGTAAAATTCAAATGACTCTGTGATTTAATCCATGTGGAACTGTTGCACTAAATCACTGTAGCTGTTGCTGGCATACCAACCCACAGAAACCTGGAAGCTGATGATATAAGTTTATCTGTGTATCTACAGGTGAAAGCTCAGACAGCCTTGAATTGCAGTGAGAACTGTTTGCCTCTGTTCTGAATATATTTAGGGAAGAAGAAGGATTTGTTTCTCCAAACACTCCATAAAATGTCTTACGCTGCTTTCCCCTTGAAATAAATTGTCTTCAAGGTCATACTGTCTTTCAAAATATCTTATGGTAGGAAATTCCCTTTTTATTTCCAGTGATCCAGGCCGCAACCTTATTAATTCAAGAAATGCAGATCAAGTAACCATAAATTCATAAATTAGCTACTGGTAAATAAATATCCACTTAAATGTGTAGCTGGCCTCAATATCCTGCATTTGAGATCCTGGGTAGGAAGTTCACTATAGATCTGCATCCTCTCCTGTTTGCAAACAAACAACAAAACCAAACCAAAAGAGGGGGAAAAAAAAAATCTGTTCTGGACTAGGACTGAGCTTACATGTAAATGGAAACAAAGAATAAGGGAAATTTTCTTTGTCTGTTTAGGCTCCTTTGATATGACTTTGGAAGTGGACAGTAGCATTAACCTCTCACCATCCTGATGACAGGTTTCCATCTTTTACTTAAATCAGCTTTGAGATCTCAGCCCTGCTCCTTTAAGGTGATTGAACATATTACACAATGGCTGCAAGATCAGCAACATCTAATATTGCAAGCAAAATTATGAAGTGTGAGAAGTACTTCATGGAACCTGACAATTAAAATATTAGAATACAATAGGAAAATAAGGTCAATTGAGATACTACTTTCTAAACAAAGTGGGGAAAAAAAAAATCCAATCCTGCTTTTCTTTCCAAGAAAGGGAATTTTCTAACACTTCATAGAAGGAATGAGTGCAAAGATTATGGTCTTTATGTCAATATGGATAGATATGGAAACTATATCAAGTAGTAAAGCAGAATAAGCAGGTGAATTATCCAGATAGCTACAATTCCTGGCAGAATGATATGTTTAGTTTTTTGGTGAAGGTTTATTTTATTGGCTTGCAGTTTCAGTGGCGATGAGAACGGCTCTTCAGGAGCCCCTGTAACTGCCATCGTCACCATGGCCAGACCCTGGCAGCCTCTCCAGAGCCCCCAGGAAAACAGGCCGGGGACAGGCCCAGGACAGGGCCGTGCGTTGTCCTGGGGCTGCCTGTGGGTCAAGAGGCCATTTTGGATCCGGAGCTGTTTCAGGCCGGCACCTTTCAGCATCCATTACAGTGACTTAAAAATTTATAAAAAGAAGCAAAGAGGAAAAGCCTCTGTGTCATGTGCCAAGTGATACTGTGTCTCGGTGGGATTTAGCCCCTGTTTTGCTCAGGGTTAGCCTCTGAGGCAGGGAGCGTGTTGCACAGAGGATGCGAATAGGAAAGGGAAGTTTCTGTGGAGTCTCTGTAAGTCACCAGATATGGATTCAGGAATTTGACTTGAAGCATTTACCTGCCACACAGAATTATGCACAGGAAGCTTTTGACTGGAAGAAATACAGTTTAATGTTCAGATTCTGTTCTGGTCTTCAGCGTATTCTTTCTGGCAGTTGCACTGAAGTGCAGCTATTGAGCTCCCCATTTCATGCCAGGTTCTCCACCATTCCTTCCGGCGCAGATGAGGCCTGCAGAGATGATTCTACTCGTTAAGCGTCTTCTTCTCTTTAAATCCATTTTCATAATTTTATTTTTGGATGAATGAATAAATAAGAGACTCCGTTATGATAAACGGAGTACTTGCAGCAGCTATAATGCACAAATTAAAGTTGAAGAGGGAATTTGAAATGTTTCCATGTTTCATAATGAAGTTTTAGGCAGTTCTGTCATCACTTTGCTGAGCCAGGTCATGTCTGGGAAGAAATACATGATAGCTTCCCTTTCATATTTCAGGGCAGAGGAGAGGGGTGCCAAACTCGAGCAGGTGGAGTAAAATTATTGCAGTTAAGGCCTTGCTGAGGCTGTGAGGAGAGACTCGGAGCAGAACCGCACTGCGTATGTGGTGGCCATTGCCTCATGCAGAGGGCAGCTGGGGAATGAAACTGGTGTTTGGACTGAGAGTGTTTCCGAAACAAGACCAAGCTCTTTCCTCTTGTCCCTCTCAGTTCTACCACCTGTGTGCCTGGGAAAGGCGAAGCCTGTGGAAAGACTCCAGTAAATTGTAGGTGTGGAGAGAAATGCCTGGAGAGCACAGAGAGGACGTGCAGTGCCAACCCTAGCCACTACCTTATTAAATTTAAGATGAAAGGCCTCAATCCCCTTCAGTGTCTCTGCAGACGATGCCACGTTAAACTTTTTAAAACCCTGCAAGCTACTTTACTTTGTTCTGCAGAGTTAATACTTTAAGATACCTGCCTTACAGTGAAGGGCCCCTTTACAGCAGTGGGCAGTTTGAAACATTACAGAGGCAATCGTGGCATGACATTTTTTGCATGTATGAAGGGGATCTTGGACTTTTCAGGCACGCACTTGGAGGTCCTGCTGAACTGGCTAGCGAAGGAAAACCCAGCTGCTGAAGCATTGCTCTGTCAATGAACACCATGCACAAGTGCATACAAATTTTTGTGTATTAGCTTAATTCACTGCTATTCGAAAGTCATACCTCCTTCTCAAGAGTCTCTGCTATGTGGCTGCCATAGAAATTCCCATATTATCATGCTATTGTATGAGTTTCTGCACTTCCCATCTTGGCTGAGTGCTAAGGTGTAGTGCCTCAGCTGACCCTGCTCTAGCAGCAGTGGGAATGCTCATTTGCAATTCTGCCCTAGCGAAGGCTGAAGTCTGTGTTGCTCGTTAGGCAATAAGTGATGAGGGGCAGGCAAGCTTGGGAACGAGCAAGCTCATTGGTGAACTTTCTAAAAGACTTTTTAAGTTAGTTGTAGAGCTCTGAGGCAATAGTTGCTTTGTGCCAGCTAAATAATCTTCTCACCTGCTTGGATTGGAGTGTCATCCACCTAAGGGTTTATCCCACCTGGAGAAGCGAAGGAAGAAGATGTATTTTTATCTGCGACTTGGCGTAAAGGATCTGCAACTGTCCTGGTATCTTTAGCGATATGGAGACAAATTCCTTATTGGATCTGTTCATCCCAGGCTTATGGCAGACACTGGCCTCCAAATGTAACCTCTCCTGCTGCAGCAAAACTTGAGAGGAAAGCAAAAACTTGCAGGGATCCTTCTACCTTTGAAGTGTTTGAGGATTCTCTCCTGTGTGTGAGCTGTGTGACCAGCTGTGTGAACTATTCAGAAACACTAGATTGATTTATTGCAAAACAAAAATATTTGAGTGCTTAGGCAGTGAAACAGAGGAGTGTGTCAAGGCCGTTCTCCATTTCTATGTTCAGATCCCCTACTCTGGTTTTCTATGTGCAAGACAAGGTTTGTGAAGGAAGTTCTCCTCTTATTGCAAGGAGTCTTTTTTTTTTTTTTTAAATCATCACAATTTCAAATATAATAAAGCAGATATTAAAAAGGTAGTACCTTCTATGCCTGCCATGCCTCCCAAACCAGGGTTCATTCTCATTTGAGTAACTGGCTGGATGGTTTTGTTCCCCACAGTGCAAAATGTGTTTTCTGCTCTACCTGATATTTTATTTACATATGCTGCTAAACAAGTGAAACAAAGTCCTCTTTGAAGTGCATAAAGCCATTTATTTCAAAGGGGAAGAGGATTGTGGCATATTGGCGTTGCACTTGGGTGGCATTTGTCCTGAAATCCCAAGATGTCTTTTGTGTGTTTCTGTAATTATATCATCAGCCCATTTCGCTGTCTGCTCAACGCCCTGGTAGAAGCGCAGGGACAGGGGTGGATCTGACCCAATGGAAGCCAACGGGGCACATTGCAGGGGAGATTTCTCGTCCCATTAGCCCGGTGGCAGCACCCAGGTATTTGGCAGGTAGCACCGTCTGCCAGGGCGCTTCACCCATACGCACCGGCTGCTTTTCCTGCAGGCTATTCCTTATACACACACATAAGGGAAACTCCCTGAAAACAGCCACTTCCTTAACTTTCTTTAAGGCCCTCTGAAGATTCATCTTTGATGCCTGCAGATCCCTGCCAGCTGGCAAGGCCTGGCTGTTGCTGAGCAGACAGTTCTGCTTCATGTGCATAATGCTGCTTGCTTTTCCACTTCCTCCTCCTCCCTCCCCTGGAGTTTGTCTCCTCCACCTGCTGCATCTTGTTCTCATCGGCTTTGCGAGCGCTTTGGGACAGCGACCGGCTTTTTACGGCGTGTCTGCATGGCCCCCAGCGCAACAAGGCGCAAGCTACTAATTAGAATCACCCTATACTTAAAAGCTTTGTAGGATCAATACAGCTGTGCTATTAAGTAACACAGCTGGAATTAAGGATTTTCATACTGTACATCAGCTTGTAGTAGGAGACTGTTGTAAAAACATCGTAGTTTTCTCAAAGCTGTTTTGCTGTAACCTGACCTGGGGTTTAGTTCTCCATTAAAATATAGGATGTGCCTCACAGTCTTAGTCATAAATAAATACCTAGTTAGGTCCAGTGTTAGCAAACTGGCTTTGGTTTTCAAGAATTTCAGAGCTGGTAGAAGCACTAAGGATATTTTATCTCTAATTTGGAATGTTATTGCATCACAATTTATTTAAAAATTGAAATTTATTCTTATTTTCTGCTTAGAAATTGTGATTTGTTTTTAATGATTAGTGCGGTTTGCTAAAATGGCCCATGCAGTTTTTTTTTTTTTTTAAAGGATTCATCCATAGATGGTGACTGAAGAATAAAGCTGTAAATACATTGAAGCATAGTAGTTGATGTTTTATTAACAGTTTTATTCTGGTATTTAGGGCATAAGGTTGCATCTGGATGGGACACAACAATATATCTTCTGAGTTTGGTTCTTAAGCAATTTTTGTGGATAAGACTGTGTTCCTTGGCAGGAAATGCTACGGATCTGGTAAAAATCTGAGGCTGTCTGTGAGGGTAGAAAACTGTCTGGGTATCACCAGAGGCATTTAGTGTGCAGGGCCTGCAGGTCAATACTGTAGTTCAGGAACAGTTTGCAATGGGGACATTTTTGAAGGAAACAGGGAAAAATATTTTGGGGTCCTTTCCTGGATTAAGAAGAAACACTTCTTTTTGGCCTGTTGTGATTTTTCTGGTGCCTGGTAAGCTTGGGATGTTTGCACAGTCACTTGGCCACAAGGAACAAGAGCTCTGAGTTGGGAAAGGTATTTGCCATTCGTTTGGCCCCTAAAAGAATTATTACAGTAGATCTATGTTCTGGTGCTATTTAACATCTTGACTGGTACTTTGCAGCCATGACAAAATCAGCTCAGGGTATTTTTTTGAAGGCTGCCAAAGGCTGTCCCAGTGTGACATTATGTCTATGATGTTAAACATAGATACCCTAAGACGAGATGACATCCCCTGAGCAGTGCCAGGATGGGCTGGAGAAATGGTTGAAAACATCAGTTTCTGTTTGGGCTCACCAGCGACGTTACAAAGAGCTTCCATACAGATGGCTGGCAGGAATTTTCCTGGGAATGCTGTTTCTTGTCACTCGGTGAATACTGTATAGCAGCCAGCAGGGTATTGGATCAGTCTGGTCCAAATATTCCTTACTGTGGGGGCATCTCTTCTGGAAAGGTTAGCCTTGCAATGTGCCCTGGGCTGGAAGAGGCTTGCTACAACACTCCAAAAGGAAGCGTTTGTCTTTGCCTTGCTTCCCTAGGGAAGCAGATCCCACCAAGGGGGATGACCAAGGGTTGAGCTGTTAAGCTCTGCCGGGGCCCCGTGGTAGTTTGGGACTGCGGGGTTGGTACCTGTTCCCCTGCAAGGGCAGGGTCTGCGGAGCCCGTGCATCTTTGTGTGCAGCTCTGACCTCCTGCCAGATGATTTCCATGTTGCAAGGTGTTTTATTTTGTTGAACTCTCAACTCACTGCAGTGAGCAAGTAGAAGCACATGCTTGGTTTGATGTTCCTACACATGTGATCTGATTAACTGCCTCAGAAACTGGCTTGGGCTTATTCTCCTGCTGTGACCCCATTCTTCTAGGGCTTCCCAAAGTTCTAGTACAGCCTTGACATCGAACCTGAAGTGTCAGGGGATGCTTTAGAAAGACAGAAAACAACTGCAGAGCTCCCAAGCTTGCTCTTGCTCCCAATTTTATGCAACTGTTTTTGTTGCTGCTCTTCTGCCTTGTTTTTCAAAAAAAGTCTGCTGAAGGGGACGTCCCTTTGTGTCCTGATTTCAGAGATTACGGGACTGATTTTGCCTGGCCTGGTCCAGCTCTCAAGCATTTCATGTGCCCTTGTAGAGCATTTTCAGCGCAACTGGGAATATCTTCATAATCGATAATTGATTCTGAAGATGGAGAAAAAGGAACACTTGGCCTTTTAAAGACCATGGGAGTGTTTATCCTCTGTATGTTACTGCTACCCCTTCCACAGACATCACCCAAGACAACTAATGCGTTTTTGCATGTGTTTTAAGCACCAATGCCTGTAATGTTAGATATGTTACGTATCAAGTGCAACCAATGCTTGTATGTAGTTATGTATACTAGCTGCATATATCATCTATCCTTAATAAGATTTATGGTCCAAAATAGGCTTTTCTGTGTTGCTTTGCAAACTATCTTTGAATTGCTCAAATAGCAGGGCACTCATTTCCACTAGATGACAACATTTTTTTCCTAGTAAATATTTGAAAAAGGAGAATTAATGTCTACTGAAAATGAGTAATTGTTAAGAATTAGTTTCTCAAGTTTTCATTTGGGCAGTTTTCTTGAAGACTGTTTTGGGAAAAAAATACTCATGATAATTTTGCTAGGAGATAACAAATTGGTAACAGAATCTATATTTTTCCTGTAGTTTCTTCTAGGTGATACCTATAGGAATATGGGTGAAATCTTATCTGTTGACAAATAAGCCTTGATTTGTTATCTAATTTGTCAGTGCTTCAGTGTTTAAATAATGACTCAATATATCAGGATCAGTGTGATACAGATAAAATTCTCTAATCTCTTGATTATAACTTTTTTTTTCTGGTTTTGTCTCCCAAATGCAGTGAGGAGAATTGTGAGGCTTGTGAATGAGATTGTTTAAAGGTGAGCACCTTCTCTAGCCCAGCTAAAGAATATCCATTCCACTGCAGTGATGTGAAAACAAGATGTGAGCAGACTTTTGTACAGAAGAAAAACACAATATGCTGGTGAGTTAATAACAGTTAGTCTGTTAACAGAATTGTTGTTACTAAGGAAAAATCACTCAGTATAAGGACTATTGTGTTTAATAACAGTCTTAACCATGGAATAAACAGATCATAGTTTAACTCACATTATCAATATGCTGCTGGCTGTGTTCCTTTTCCTACTTTTAGTAATAATTTTTCTATGCGGGGTTAGAGTATCATTCAGCAGATATAACTGTTATTCCAGCATTGTGACCGTAAACTGCTGTTTCCAAACTGCTTCTGCAGTGTGGATTTAGCCAGGCATCTCCTGCGGCGTTAGTTTTCTGGTGTTCATCTTTGGATTTTATGGTGAGTCTTCAAGTTCGAGCATGTTGATGGCTCACCGTGGTTCTTAGATGGTGAAACTCAGAAGCCTGGGGGCATTTACACCAAAAGATCCTGGGCATGGGCAGATGTGAAGTGCCATTGATGCTTGTGTGTACGTCCCATGTCGTGAGCACTGCCTTGAACAGACATGAAAGCTTCAGAGAGAAGAGTCCTGAGTCATTCTACAAGTGCAAGAGAAAAGATAAGGCAGTAGATGGCCAGCATGGGTCAGGCTTTACCATTGCACGTGGTACAGGACAATGTTCCTCTAATAAATTGCTTCTCTTTCCCAGTCTCTCATATGTTTTAGAAGAACAAACAAGAACATGAAAGCCTATGTCTGCATTTGAGAAACAGTGCACGAAGTGGGTGCTTTCGAACATTTGGTTTTCAATCCAATTCTGCAGAAGTCAATTTAGCTTAAATGAGATTACTAAAGATATTTTTTTTCAAAAGAATCTACGTGATTAAGAAGCCTAGGTTGATATTAAAAAGACATTTAGCTGTTATGTCACTATTGCAAAGCCTAAGTGATTTAGGAACTCATGTTTCATTATTCTAAGTTAATTTAGTCCTCAGAGGTTTTAGGCTTATAGCTTTTATGGAAAATCCACATTGGAATTCGGAATCAAATTCCTCTGGAAAACCCAGGCCTCAAACACTTATGTCATATTGAAAGTTACTGTGACCTACACTCTATAAAGTGCCTATGTTGCCTTTTTAAAATATGGATTAAGACCTAGAATTATATAGAAGCATCTGAAGTTCTTACCCTAGGTTTTAATTTCATTCCCCTTTTTCATTTGTTATCAAGCAAAACACTGGCCCTCTCATCTTTGCTTTTCAGACATTGTGAGTGACAGCCCTCTCTTGAAAGCAAATCATTCCCCTGGTTTGCAAGAAGAGAGTTATAGGGAGAACTTTCCGACACGAGCAGGACTCCTCCCTCTGCCTTTTTTGAAAAACAAACTATTTCTCCAAACAAAATGATAACACTTAGGCTTCCAGTTCCGCTTACCCCCTGGCCTGGGCTTTGCAAATGTAAATGCATATTATGAATGCATGTGCAGTGTCTGATATTTCTAGGAAGAATACTTTATAACTGAAATCTCTCTTCTCCTGGGGATGAAAGCAAAACAAATTTAAGGATTAAATCACACAGAGGTATAATCCTCAAGGGAAACTTACTTTAGTTATTATGATTATATTACGATGTACGCCTCAGTACAGCAGAAACTGTGTGAATGCTATTTCAGTGGGGAATAATTTTTAGTCTTATAGCCTATAGTATATTATAATGCATTTCTGGGAGACTGATGAATAGTAACTGCAATTCTCAGATTTCTTTGCTTTCTTCAGTTATTTTGGTGTTTGAGACCTTCTGCTTTAAAAGAGAATGGGAACGAACATTTCAAGAATGAAGACATTCTTAAAATAAAAACATGTAATAACTTAGAGAAGCTTTAACTAAGCATTAATTACACACCTCTGTATTCTTCATGGTGCACAAAGTGTTTGTGCAGTTAATGAAAAAGTAACGCTACGAACCATTTCAAAGAGTCAAGTCCTGCCTTTGTAGTAGTGATTGCTGAAAGAGTATAAAACATGACTGATAAATGAGTATAAAACACGACTGATAAGTGAGTATAAAACATGTCTGATAAATGAGTATAAACCATGACTGATAAATCTGCTGGAGTTTTGTACACGTTTTGCACCAGTCAGCTGTGCAGAGTGCTGGGCATGAGAAATGGGGACCCTCTGCAGTTCGCCTGAATGCCAGGGAACAGCGTATTTGCAGAAAATGCTGAAGGGCAAAAAATAAAGTGATCTGGAAAAATTACAAAATGGAGTTTTGAGATTTCCTGTTTCGGAAATGCACGGGGATGTGTGTGGGTTGATAATCTGAACTGGAGATGTGGTCACAGCGCAGCAAATGCTGCAAGTCAGAGGAGCAATAATTGGCAAACCTGGAGGCTGGTAGCCTGCTGTTGGCTGGTGAGTCCAAGGAACAGGTAGACAGCACCGTGTTGATAGTCCTGAAACTATCCTGGAAAACGGCTGCCTGGTTGAAGATTAGTGTTTTCCGGACTATATGGCCAGATCCTTACCCTACCCCACATATCATCATATTTTACTTCTTCTGCTTGTACCAGACAACACTGGTTATGGATGGTTATCTAGATGGTTATCCAAAGTACAGACAACCTAAGTGACTTGACCAAGGTCACACAGAAGGGTCTGTCAGAGCAGGAGCTTGAGCTCAGGTCTCCAAAGCCCTACGCTGGTGTCCTTAACGTTAGATCATCCTTCCTGTAAAGACTGAAAATCCATACTGGGTGCACCGGTGCACTGTATCCCACTTCAGAAGAGCTGCCTCTGAAATATCCTGCTCAGTGCAGAGCACTTCATTACCAGAAAGGTATTGATTGACACATTGGAGGGAGTTCAGAGAAGAGCAACAAAAATAATTAGGGAGTGGAGAGATTGACTTGAGAGATTGATTTATGAGGGAAGATTAAGTGATATAAATATGTATAGCTCCGCTCACCTGCAGCTGAGGATGCTGCATGATAAGTCTGCAAATATTTAAAGGGTGTAAACAATCAGAAGGAAGAATTACCAATACTGGCCCAGTCTTATTCATGATTTGGTGGGGCCACATGCTGTTGCTGTGCAAGGTCCTTTTGCAACAAGCCTGGGTCCCAGGGCCTGCCCTTGGAGGGAAGGACTGGATTTGAGAGCAGTGGGGAGATGTAGCAGTACAAAAAGGAGCTTCTGTGGCTCGTGGCTCGCAGGGCAAACAAGTGGGTGGCCGGACCCTGCAGTTTGGATTACTGCAGTGCTGGATTACTGTGGAATGGCAGAGCAAGGAGCCGGGTGAAGCAGGTGGGAATTCCTATGAAGCAGGATTGGACAGTCCCATTTCTGATCAGCCATAGACAAACTAGTCTCTAGCTGGAGACAAACTAGGTAAAACTAACGCAAAAAGAACAGTAGCTAAATTTCCATTTCCAGGCTGTGTCTTAGACTGACGGGAGAAAGGAGGATTCATCAGGTTGAATTCTCCTTGCCTGAATAGCTGTAGTTGTTTCAGGTGGCATTGACTGCTGGTGACACAGGGCAAGGCTGATCCCGTGTTTGCAGGACACTGCTCCGTGGCTGAGCAGTGTGTCCTGTTTGGTCCTGGCAGCCTGACGTGTCCCCATCCTTCTCCTGGGGCAGTCCCTCTGCTTTGCAGCACCGTGTTCACCCCAGCCTGCGTTCTGGGGCCTCTTGGATGAGCAAATAACCATCCTGGAGCCATGTAGCTCTTGCCGCTTTGCAAGTATTCCTTTTCCTTCACTAAAGTTTTCAATGCAATGTCATCCCTGTAGGCACTGGTTTAAGACTCATGTCAGGGGCCTGACTCTTCAGAATATCTAAGAAACCAATGGAATTTGAAGTTACTATCTGCAAATGTATGAAATTTCACTGAAATTATGAGGTTGGTTACTGTGTGTTTCAATGGGAGCTTTCGCACTCTGGAGTATACAATGTCCTTAAGTCATACTAGTACTTTATGCAGGGGAACATTTTTTATTACGTAGCCTTTTTCCTGATGGCTTTATATGGTACAACATAATATTAATGGAATGTGGGGACAAACTGCATAATGGCATTCAGATGAAGTCAGCATGTGTGTTGCTTGGTATTGGTGCAAAATAGCTTTTCTTTCCTTTTTTTTTTTTTTTTTTTACAGTATGTCAGGTTGCAAAGCACGAGTGTGCTGATGTGTGCAGAGGAATTAAGCTCCGCAGAATTGCAAAAAAGCAAGCTGCTCATACATGGCTGCATGTGCAGAACTTCCTGCGTGAGCTTCCCTGGCACTTGCTTTCCCCTTCTGTGCCTGGAAAAGAAAAGCCCACAGCTTTACTCACGTTCCAACCACTGACTTGTGGATTCCCATTTTCTTTTCATTGCTAGTTCTGTTTGTAGTTATACAGTCAGGTCTCTACAGAGTAATTTACTGGCAGAATCTCTCCCAGAATCCAGCTTGAAACCAAGCTGTAAAAACAGCTGAGAGTGTAAATAATTCATGCAGACAATATGACTTTTTTATGTAAATTCGGTGCATTAACCCTCTATTATAATGATGGACGACAGATATGGGCGACGTTGCCTTGGTAAGAGCTAATGGATGGCCGCCATAAATTCACTGCACATTTTATTGTGTTGCTGGAAATTGTGCCTTCAGGCAATGCTGTTTACTTTTATGTAAAACTCAGGGTTCCCTAAATATTACAAATATTTTACATCCGACTCCTCAGCATTTGGGCACAGCACACAAATCAAGCTTTCTTCATCTCACTTGTAATTAAAGGTTTGTTATTTTTTTCAGGGACAATTATCTAAAACTATAAAGAGAAATATTTTTTCTCCTTAGATGTTCAGTCATTGACTTATTAGGAAAACCTTTGAAGAAAGAGATATTAAGTAACTACAACATATAATTTCACAGCAGACTGTGTGCCATATGCATAGCAAATTTGGAAATAGCTTCTTATTACTAGTTTTTATTTTTTACAATTTCTTGCACTGATTTGCACATATAATGTTTTTCCCCTCACATATACTTTTCTCTAATTCCTATCTTTTTATCAGAATAATTCACTGAACCATGTGCTATAAGAATTCAGTCTCGCAGTAAACATGGAAAGTTCAGTTAATTTGAAGGAATTAAGTAAAGATTTTTCGTTAGTTTCTGGTTTCATTATTTACTATTTTCCACAGGCCATAGATAGGGAAATTGGGATGACACAGGTGCTTTGCTTACCCAAACTGTTTTCAGGAAAACAGATATGCTTAAATAAATCATTCTCTGTGTTTTTTTTTTTATCACAATGATAATTAATATTGCAACTCTATAATGAATTCACTTTACTCAAATCTGCAATTTAACCTCATAGTACACTGCAGCTTTGAAAAAAAAAGGCAAAAAAAAAATTAAATTTAAAAATGCTTCCAACAGCATGAAGTGAAGCCAGTTTGTAACAAAGGTCGTTAACATCTACAGCAGCAGCGTCTTCGTCTTGATGCCTCTTTGATGAAGACTAATTGACCAGAAGATCCTAATGACCAGAATATTCTCTTGTGAAGCACCTGTGTGGGAATTTGTTAAATGTTCTTTTGGATTTTTGAAGAAAAGCTGATGGGGGAATATTGTCTCTTGTTTCAGTGCCTTTTTTTAGCAGATTTTTGATATCTATGTGAAAAAATGCTGCACCACGTTGAATATGAGTGTTTTCAACTCAAGTAGAAATATATTATACTTTAGAGAAGACCCTAATTTCCTGAGGAATAAACAGAAAGCACATTGTAATAGTGGTAAAAACACTGGGGGAAAAAAGAGGAATGCAAGACAAGAGTGGCTAATGAAATCGGACTTGCGAACCACATGTAATATTAAGCAAAAGCTAACAGATTAATTGCACATAAAGATATTTAATAATTGCGTTTATTATTTTTTTCCTGGCTACGCATGCTGCTTTCAACTATATTAAGAATGTCACAAGATAAAAGTGCATGAGCTATAACCAGGGGCATTGACTTATTTTTTCAGTCTTTAGTATTGACTGAGATTCCTAAATTTGGACTTTCAGATTTTGCACCTTATTCTTCTGACGTGCTTTACTGCCCTGAAGCCACTTTGCAAAATTCATAGCGGCTTTCACATGCTCTGATGCTTCTTGGGACCAATTCAATCTTGAACAATAGATGTGTGTGCAGTAGAGCCAGGAAATCGTGGGATTATTCCCCAATAACATTTTGGTCTGTAAAGTATTCCACTACACAAAACACACACAGGAGACAACATTAAAAACATTAGAGCCCAATAGCCAGGCTGACAGAAAGAGGACTAAAAATACAGATTGACAGCATGGCCTGGGTCATAGGCAGGACATGCTAAATATTCAGTGGAAATATTATGAAAAGTGTATTTTACATTCATCAGTATTTTAACAAATCTCTTCTGTGACAGCATTTTGCCTTTAAATAATAGTCAACTTGTATGACTATTTTTTTCAAACTCTTCTTTTGTATTACTCAGGTGATTTGGGTTATTTTTTCCTAATTCCTAGCTTCATACAAGACCAGTTTTTCACTCTTGTTCCCACCTACTGTGTTTCAGTGCTGAGTAGCCCGGAGGTGGAGCACTGGGAAGACCTACAGATTACATTCCCTTTTCTCCCCTCTGCAAGTTTGCTCTGTTTGAAGGAGGTGTCTCTATAATCCTTGATTATTAATGTTCAACAGGATTTCATTTCTGCATTCCTGTTGTGGAGCAGGCAGATTTTCAGAGGTTCCTCTGGTCAGTACCATGCTCTGGTTGCTGATACATAGAGTAGAAGGCATCATTCTAACCAGATATTCTATTTAAAGGTCAAATGTTCAGAGCTCTTGAATATTAACACAGATGACTGTTACCAGGTCCTGGACAATTGGCTTTCATGTAATTTATTGCAAGCACTAGGAGTTCTGGCTGCACTGAGGAAAGTTGTATTTTCCTCGCAGTGCCACTGTGCCAGATGTGAGAAAATGTATGTCTTACAGCAGGTAAAATGAAAGCAGTACATATTTTGAGATTGAAAGGAGGCTTGAAAGCAGGCGGGCTGTGAAGGGGATGCTTCTGCTCTTAGCCCAAATGCAAGCCACAATTACAGAAAACTACAGTTTAGAGAATCACAGATGGGAATCATGTGGAGGTTAAAGAGCCTTTCCTATTGGTTTGTTCCAAGATCATGACTTTTGTGTAGTCTTCACTGCACTGAGGTCTGGGCAGTCTCAGGTGAAGCTCAGACAATGTTCAACCCTGAGAGTAAGGAGCAGAGTTTTAGTGCCACAGCTGCAGTTACAGCAACAGTCAGTGGAAGGAAAATCCCTGTAGTGGGAAGGAGGGAAGAAGGCTGCAGCAGAGAGCCCGAGAGAGCACCAAGAGTCACACACGAGGCAGGTCACTGAGTGCTGTGTCACTAGTGTTAACTCACCCAACTTGTGAAAGGGGCAGACAATGGAGAAACTGCACACTCAGGCCTCTACCTTCATCATGGAATGAAGGAAACCCCTCGTGCTCCCAGACCGGAGCGCTGTCCTGCTGCTCCTCAGAGCCGGTGGCCAGGAGGGCTGTGTGTGCTGCCCAGGTCGCTGCCAAACCCGGGTGGCTTGTCCAGCTCTCCCTAAGCTCCTTCCCTGCCTTCCTTGCAGGAATACGGCAGATGGAAGCGAGGAGCCCGTGGAAACCTCCGTGGCGCTTGGAGAAGGGGTGACCCAGGTGAGTTTTAGCTTTGCTTTATTTAGGGGGCACATGAAGAATGATAGCACACCCACTTCTAATCTCCAAATGCAGCATTGTCAATAGAGAGTAAAGGTTTTGCTAGATCTCTCTGTCTCAATTTAATACATTTAAGTACTGCACTCTGCATATGAAGAACAGTGATGTTATCAGAAAGCATTCAAAAACATATGTTTTAATGAAATGTGTTGACAACTGCTGAAGTAAAGTTTTTGTTAAGTCTCAAGAGTTTAGCCATGACAAGCAGTATTAATGAATTGAATTAATTAAAAAGCATTTCAAGATGAAACAGGGTCTGTTCTATGTAAAATGCTCTATACATTAGACAAGCATTATGGAAATCACTGCTTTGTACTACACTGTAATGCAGCCATTTATAAAAGCTTCTCAAGATCCATGGATAGCAGTAATTTGGGTTTAGCATGTCTTTGAAATTCATTGAATACAGCATATGCTGTTTAAAAGCATGAAATCTGGATAGTTCCACTGCCATCAAAGTTTTTAAGGCTTGGAGAGGGAAATGGGGAGCTCGACATTACTGGAATTAGCAACAATGTGCATGAAAACAGTGAGCCTAAAGAGCACCTGGTGAGCACCAGTGGAGGCTAATGGATGTAAATCATGCTGAGCTTCCAGGGGCAGGATTTTCTGACTAGGAGTATCTCAAGTTTCCAAACCAATCTGGAAATGTGCGTGATTGTACTACAACTTATTTCTCTTATCTCTGCTGCTCCTCTGCTTGTCTGCTGGGCAATTCCCTCCTTTATGGAGAAGACACATTACCCTGCACCTCTTTATTTTCAGGTTGTTTTAGCATCCTCTCTAAATATAGTACCTAGCAACTGTGTGACCAGTGGCATGACAAAAAAAAAAGTGTATTCTACTACATCAGATGTTCATACAATTTGCAACATCCTCACATGAGTGTGTGCCCACACACTCATGGGACTTCTCTGCTACAGTTTGATATTCTTAAGCTCTCCATCTGGCCACAGGCCTGAGAGATTTATCCCATAAGGAGATGCTCTTTGCTCTGTGGAAAAACAAGAGATTTTTTTTCTGCTGCCTCACTAAACAACAACAAAAAATGTGTTTGCACTTGTCACAGTTGACATTTGCATGTAGGATCTGCATGGTGAGAACTAAGCTTGCTTATACCTGCTAAACAGGCACAGGTAGTGTTTGTGTCTGACCAAAAGAAGTCTCTCCCCCCTGGCTAGATACTGTACTACGTACAGAGCAGTATCTGCTGAAATAAGGTTTAGCATTTCTGTTCCCATCAAACCCTCCTTGCAACTAGAAGCAGTCTGGCCTTAATTATTTGGGTAATTAAGTTATGGTGGCGGGATGTCCCCATGAGAGGCAAATGGCATATAAAGGTGGTGGCACCTTTCTTCGAGTGCATGGGATTACTGGGACTAGGGGGAGGTGGTGGTAGTGACAAGGAGTTTGACATGATAACAATGGAATAAAAAATATCATTTGTGTCCTTTCATTACTGAGAATAAATATCCTAAACCCATCCCAGATCAGCTATAATGAGAAAGATGGAAAGAAAATTAGACTTGGTCTCTATTCTTGCAGCCAGAACCTCAAGATGGAATTGCAGCAGCCCTGAGGCTGGACAGACACAATTCTCACATTTTTATTCTTAAGAATAGCGGAAGAAGTCTTTTTGATGGTGAATTATTTTCCCTGACTCCTAGGCAGGGTAGGTAGCTTTGAAACAGTCTCTAAAGCACAAATTGGGGAATAGCTTTGTAATACATTTGATGTTTGTTCACTCAGTCATGGCTGAGAATAGCATCTGTAGTATTTAAATGAACATGAGCATTAATCTCTTCAAATGATGTAACATAGTCTGTGTAACAGCTACTATTTGGATTGTATTTTACAAGGAGTGATAGTCACAGAATATTAATAGTTACAATTCATCCTAAAATCCTGGTTGGAATCTGTGTCTAATCCCAAGTGAAGTAATTTTGTATTCTCAGCTCAACATACAGTAGAACAGTAATCAGAATTATGATAGCATCACTGAACTGCTTACAAGACACTGGAATTTAATGAGCATTTCAAAACTTGCGGTCTTCTCCAAAGAGAAAATGCTGTATATAGGAAGGCAGAAGGTGAAGCTTCAAAGCCGAGGGCATCAGCTGGTCCTGCGTGCTGGGCAGAGGAGAAGAAGGCTTTCCAGACAGAGCCCATCTCTCTCAGACAAGCCTCATACCACCCATGTGAGGGGAGGGAGACCCGAGCCCTTGCTGAAGTCGTGGCAGGGGGTCACCCATTCTGCTTTCCTGACCCTTAACCCTGTGTTGCTACAATCTGTTTCTTTAAAAGAGCAAGAAAACCATCTTGTCACACTGAAACAACAGTCACCAGTTCTAGTTGACAGCTTCACAGTAACGCAACAAATTTCTGGTCAACAGCCCCCAAAACATGGGTGAAGGTGTTTGTCTGATCTAATAAGGTTCCTATTCACTAGGGTTGTTAAGTGCTAGTTGCACTTTTGTTAGCGTTACCATAACTAACAGGGCTACTTCTGCAAGACGTTAATTAGATTTGGCAATTCCACTTACCCATGCAGCCCCAGCACACAACCATCACACATCAATATTTAATTTAATTACTGATGTTGTGGTGCAAGTCACATCTGATTTAAGAAATAAATACACTTAATTATTAATGAGATAAAACCCATACAGTATGTCACCTTTTGTCAATTGAGCTTTATTAGGTATATTCAGAAAAGACGAATGTGAACATCAGCAAGGCCATGGCATGATGCACTACATCTCTGAAAGATCTTTGTCCTTCAGTTACATAAACTTACTGTTTCTTAAATAAGGCAAATAGAGCTGCTAGTATGCAGGCCACCGTAATACATAAAAAAACACACTTATGTTTTGAATAATTTATCGTTTGCATTATTTTGTTTCAAATAAAAAAATGGACATTTGTCTTGTATTCCGTGTACAGTTCAGTTTATAAATATTTTCTTCAAAGAAATAAAGTTCCCCATTTCTTAGGGTTAGGATTATATGTAGCATCTATAGAAATTTATTTTATCAGGTTTCTTATCATAATCTTCTTGATGTGGCATGGTACAGAGGCAAGAAATTTAGAATTTGCATTTTGCGGCAAAATCCTCTGGAAATGGGCCTTCTTTCCATCTGCATTGTCCATTCTGTATTCAGAGCTACCCACTAGAAGCTGATGGAAACAACATATATGATTGTCATGTCAACACTAAATATCAAGGCAGATTTCTGGAAGGGTGCAGGCAAAAAATTGCTTATAATGCTGTATAGTGCCAGAAGTGGATGGCAGAGAGATGGGACCAAACAAGGACAGGCAACTAGGCCTTGAGGCTGCTTGTGATGCTTAACTGCAGCAAAGTAGCTTCCAGTCAAGCCCGGATTCATGTTTCATAAGCAGCTGGACTGCCAGTCATAGCCCCAAAGACCTACGATTAAATAGAAAACAGAGGAAGAAAAAAGGTACCATACAAGAAATGCATCAGATTTGGTGAAATTAGTGGAACTCCTTTTGTTCATCTTTGGATGCAGGATCAAAGCCTTAGCAGGTCCCACTTATACACACAGTGTCCTTTGTAAGCATGTGTTTCCAGGGTTTCACAAGCTAGTGCTAGAAGTTTGTGTGGGTTGAAACTTGCTGTGCAAGATCTTTGCCAGGAGGAGTGGGGGGGATTTGGTTTGATGTGCTTTACAAATTTTGCGAGCTTCTAATTTAACTATGTGCCAAAGAGATAGTTTTCCAGAGGCTGAGAACGTTTTTGGAACTTACTTTAGGGAAAATTCCCAGTTGGCAGAAAACCTATGAAAGCAAAAGCAATTCAGAAGGACATAGCACTGTACACCTACTGAAATATATTTTATGCTTTCAGATCTGTCAGTAATAGTTTTTCTAGAGAATATTATACAATATATTAATTTTGAGATTAACTAATGTAATGGGAACCTGTTGGGTCATCAAGAATGGTGTGTGAAGGAGACTGTTTCAGCATGGTCTGGGAGCTCCTTTCAAAAATAAAAGGAACCGTTCAACACACCAAGACTGGGAAAGTCTCCAGCTGACCACTCATCCAAGAAAAAACACATGGGAAGATAAGAGGAGAGCACTAAGGCAGAAAGTATAGGTGGATAAACAGGCAGGAAATAATGGAATTGCCAGTACGCGGAGTGAAGGAGACTCATCTTTGATAAGAACTGTAAAGTCAAACTGTTTCTTCAGCTTCATGACCCAGTATTGTAGGTGGTCACCACACTTGGTATTGTGATCTGTTGGTATGATTGATGTATTGCAGTGTTTCCATAGGGTGTGACTAAGGTGTGGAATTAGCAACACTGAGCTCACACCTTCTGTCAGCTGCCAGAATTGGGAGAGGCATCCTGGGACCTGTTCCCTCTAATTACATTCCCTGGTCTTGACAAGTACATGCATCCAGAATCGGAGAATGGGGGATGGAGGAATCTGTGGAACCTGTAGCTCCACCAGCCAAGCCTAACGCTGAGGGGTGGTGCGTTGGGAACACTTTCCCCGGGAGACCAGCAGCCGGGATGACAAGCCAAGAAATGTATGGGAAACAAGAAGTAATCCTCTTTGAGAAGAACCTATAATTTTCCCCCAGGAAAGAAATAGTGCTGCAGCTGGAAGGACCAGGTAAAAGCAATCCGGCCTCCAGCTCTGTCTGAGCATACTGCAAATCTACAACTTGCATGGGAACACTGGGACAAACCTTCACCGTGATGTAAATGACTGCGTGTGTTCATGTGAAGAGTGAGAGGAGTGGGTGGCACCAGTACAACTCACAGGGATTTGGCTGTCGGTGAATCTACAATACTGGTTATACCAACACGGCCGGGTATGCCCTAGGGAGAAGGAGACAGCTGCTTGTATCGGGATCGACTGTGAAAAGGAAGGTGCAGCATAAATTGAGCTCTTGTAATGAAGTTGCACAGGTTAATGAAAAGTGGGAGCTTCATCCTACAGTGTAGTTAGCAGTTGTATTAGTATGTAAGTCACAAAAAATCCACTTCTGTCTTCGTTACAGTGCTGCTTTGGTAAACATTTGTTTCTTCTCTTCTGTTTCTGGGAACTGTGCAGTTTGCAGTCATATCCTGGAATAGTCCTGAATGCTCCAGTTTTATATTGCCATAGCAAGATTTTGGAAGCTGACCTGTAGTAGAATAAGGGTTGTGTACCACAAAGAAAAGCCATGATTCAATGAAGTGTATTTGCAAACTGGCTCATCCCTCATGGACACAGAGACATGCAGGGAAAACTGTTAATATTCTTTGTCCATCTTTCTCCTTTCTTCCCAATTCCTACCTGCAGAAAGGCTACACTCAGTCTGACACAGTCCAATGAATCCAGCAAGCATATATAACATATAAGAACATATAATGCCACCAGCACCGACATGTGTGAAATCCCTCTCTTATTCCTGCTGCAAATGCTCTCTTCTAGAACAGGGCCTGGGGCTGTCCCTGATGGTTCAGGCAGCACGCAGCCATTTAGCAGAGGCAGTTGCAGTAGTTCTCACCTGCTCAGCCCACCTGACTTTTCCAGACTTGCTAGTGCCTATGGGAGATGAATTTGATCCTTCTGCTCTCCCCTCCTTGCCGTTTTCAGGTTTGCTAAAGACTTGGTTTTGTGTTAAGGTGGCTGAACCTGGCTGATTCAAGAGTACAGCAATTGTTGCTATTGACAGCAATTGCTACAATTAAGATATATATCCTAATGAAATCCAGCAATATAAGCTGAAGCAAAATAAAGATTAAACCAGTCATTTGATAGAAAGTAATAGTGACACTATCATTCAGTAAAGGCAGCTCTTTCTGGCTTCAGCAGCGTAGAGCACTGGCCAGATACCCCTGCTCTGTTAGGTTACACTGGGACCCCTTTCTAAGAAGCTGCAGGTTATGTAGACACCCCTTTCACATGGACGAGTAGTTTCAAATTGTTTCTTGCAGTGTGCATTGTTCTGCACTTGTCTACACTGGTATCTAATGGAGTTGTGCTGCAGAGGATTCGCAGGTGGATATGACAGTTAACCAGATGTTCACACCCTAGGCCAGACACAGCTGCTTCTCTGTAGCTGGCAAGAGATATACAACAAGTAAATGCAGAGACAGCATGCCTGGAAAAAAATCTAAGGTAATCAGGCTGAATATACTGGGAGATTTAGGCCATCTGGAAGATTGCCAGAGGGCTCTCTATTTTGATGTCTACACCTGCTGAATGGGAATGCTTTTGCGAACTCAAAGCCTTAAGTGATACTGTGTTTCTCCCTTCTTCGTCTCTTCACTCCCTCTGGGCAGTATTGCTTGCTTGATAAATTATTCTGTACAACTTTTTTTTTTTTTTTCCTTTAAGCCCTAAAAATTACCTTGTTCCTGGCTTTTGGTGAAGGCAGAGTGAAAGTACCGCAGCATTGGGAAATAGGAAGGAAACAGTGTTACAGACTGCTCCTCTAAGAGTTAAAGTCTCTAGTCAGTCAGTTACTAGACGTGTTGTGAGCTGCTGGAACAGAGGTTTTTGCCCTTTTTATGGTGAAATGCAATAAATTTCCACACGCTTTCTACCTCATGCTATGGGAGTGCACACTACTCCTTCATGTGCTTAATGTAACGAATTTATCCCATGATACCCCGTTTGCCTCAGCCCCACTGGCATCCTATCACCTCCTTACAGATAGATAGCGTGTGCCCATCATCTTGAAAGCTCTCAGGAATAGATAGATATTTTTACAATAGTTATGTTGTTGGTAGTGGCGAGGGGCATCTTCCTGCAACAGTGACCGTTTGGTTAGGATGGTTTCTCAAGGCAAACAGAGAATTTTTTGAGACAAAAAAAAGCAGGGAGATGGAGCACTATCTTAAAATTGGTTGTAGGGTAGAGCTCTTTCTGGAGATGTGGGAAACCATTTCCTATTTTTCCAAGACTTCATGTTTCTATACAGCAAGGAGAGCATCTCACAGGTGACAATTACCCGTACGATGTAATGTCTATTCCTGCAATAGTAATCTCTGTAAAATAGCAATCTCTCTACAAAAATCTAATGTCTTCTCTTGCATTTGATTTTCATAGATATTTTCCTGATCATTGTTGGATGCATTCAGCATTTCTCTTTGAGTAGTTTTCTGTATGCATGCTCTCTGCAGCCGTTAGGAACACAGATTTTTGCCATCTCCCCAGCGTGTGCTGAGCGGTAACTCCGTTGGGGTTGACATGCAGCATATGCGGCTGCTCTGATGATAATTGTGCCCACCGCTTCCAGTGTCATTCCTAGTTCTCAGATTTGCAGCAAAACACAGAATCACAGAAGGTTGGAAGGGACCTTTGAAGATCATCTAGTCCAATCCCCCTGCACTCACAGGGTCAGCTAGAGCGTGTTACACAGGATTGCTTCTAAGCAGGTTGTGAAGATCTCCAGAGGAGGAGATTGCACAGCCTCTCTTGGCAGCCTGCTCCAGTGCTCTGTCATCCTCACTGTCAAGAATTTTTTCCTTAAGTTCCTCTGAAACTTTCGGTGCTTCAGTTTGTGGCTGTTTCCTCTTGTCCTATCACTGACCACCACTGAAACGAGCTCTTTCTTGTTCATGTAAGTGATAGTTTTTCAAAAGTTATTATTGTCCCAAAGTCAATAGAACTTCAGTGGATTGTCTTAAAATGTGCCATAGTTCCCCCACAGCTTCCTCACTTTCATTTGAGGACATAGTGGACAACCTAAGCTTGGTCTTATGGAATACCAAACCAGGACAGTGGGAAAAAAATGATGTGGTATGCTATAATGCTTTGAAAGAGAAAGAAGATACTAGTTTTCTTTGATTATTTGCTTGGTTTCCATTAGCAGGTTAGTGAACCGGAGAGCGTACTTGGTCTGATACCTTTGAAGGACACCAGGCTTTAAAACAAATAAAAGAAGATATACTGCATGTTATAAGCAATAATCAATAATTAAAAGACTTGTTACAGTATTTCTGAAGAGCACTTCAGAAGGAAAGTAGTTATATTGCATTTCATGGTTAATTCAATGTCAATTAGCTGATTGTTAACTTCCCTCCAGCTAAATCTTGCTTGGTGCAGAGACGAGAAATCAAAAGCATTCTAGCTTTAACAAGCTGAGTGTTTCAATCATTCATCTTTGGCCGCAGGCTCAAAATCAATGTCAACAGACGTTTCGTTGCAATTTTATCAGCCATTTCTGCATGTCACTGTTTTCTTGGCTGCCCCCGTTGTCGCTGAACACCGTCTGTAGGCATCGGGATTCGTTGCGAGCAGAAAGGCGGACAGGGAGACTCGTATCCAGCTTTTGGCTGGGTGGGGAACGGAGCGACCCGAGCGCGTTGGCGCCGCGGACCCCGCGCGCGGGCGCAGTTCAGCACCACGGGCAGCGCCCGCCGGCCTCGCGCTCCCCAACCGGCCGCTACCCCCGTTCCCGGCGGACGGGCCCACCAAGGGCACGGGTGGTTTCGGAAGCGCGAGGAAATTGATAGCGCTCGGAAAAAGCACCTTTCTACCCACTGCTAACACGTCTGTGATTGTAGAACCCTGTGTTACGGGATGAGACAGATTGAATCAGAAAATGAAAGGTATTGGCACTGTAAGGTAAAACATCCATACTCTGAGTGCCTTTAAGTATTCCATTTAGACCTTTGAAACAACATAGTCATATTTGGGGACTGTGATTTTCCTGCCTGTGCGCTTCAGAAATGGGATGGACCAGCCCAGCTTCTAGGGGGACATTATGATTCAGAGTGCACCAGCTGTGCCACTGTGTGAGGAGTGAAGAGTGGTGTCACTGTTGTTACCTGTAACACATGAATTGGTTTTTCAGCCATTATCAACGTTTATTTTGGGCAAAATGCCTTTGTGAAACACTGTGACCTAAATCCGCTCACCAAGGTTAAGAGAAACTTGGCATCAGCCCAGGCAGTATTTGGTCAGTGTCGCTACCAAAGTAAACTGGCGCCAAGCCAGCAAAATTATGGTTATTTCCTGGTCTCAGAGGTGTTTGCTAACACCTGATCAATTGCCTGTGAATTGGATGTTTTAGGAGTTCATTAATTTTGATAACAAGCAAGAGTCCTGCTCGGTTGCTCCAGTTAGTGGCATGTTGTTGAGGAGACAGTGCCTGGCATCCATGGAAAAGCAAAATTATGTACAGATCAAAAGAAACCTACGTGGGTATAACCCACATTATACCACTTGTGTTTGAAAAGTCGAATTCTACAACTGACCTTCTAACAGTTTAAACCATATTTGGCAAAATAGCTAACAGTGAAGTCATGATTTTGTTTTCCCACTTTTGTTGCAGATTTCATGATTTGTTATGTCTCTGTTCTATTTCCATGTGACTTATAGACAGAGATGCTTGATAACAAAGTGATGCCAAGGAAGAGTTCTGTGCAGGGACCTCCTACTCATCAGGTCCGTCATCATGAAGTTAGTTTTCTTCCCTTCTTTTGAGAGCACAAGTGGCGCTTTCATTCTTGTGAATGAAACTGTAACATAGGCTATCATGACCGTAGCAAAGCTTTGCTTTTGTGCTCTTATTCCATATCTCCTTTACTTTACTTTTGGAAGTTTTTTGTTTGTTTGTTTCTGATTGCCTTACTACTTTGCTAAACGCGTTCTTTGATGCCCTTGTTCTTTCGTCCCTTGTTAAAATCGAAGGTGAGCATGTTTCATGAGACTCCCAGAGCTAGGAGACTTTACATCTTTATAATGCATAACGTGTAAATTCACATACCAGTGCCTGACCCTAGAGTCAAGCAGGAGTTCAGCATGAGATATAGGAGAAACAGGCTTCTAATTATCTCATTTTAAAAAGGCTTTTGTAACAGAATTTCATAAAGAGATACATACTAAAGTTAATGGTCTAAGTGAAATCTTAATTCATTATATTGGAGATGAGAGCTAAGGCAAAGTTTCTGGTTTTCCCAAGGACCTGTTCTGTTGGATGCCAGATTTCTTTCAGCATACAAAACGTCAAGTTCACCTGCTGCACGGGGACCCCAGTCACACAGTGTAAATGAACTCGACTGTGGCATTGCCTTCCTGCTCAGCCTTGCAATCTCAAGTTGCAGCGGGAGCAGGGAAGGAGAGGTGACCTGCAGGTGAATTGGAGGTTGCCATTTCCTCTTTAGAATGAAATAAGATGCATGATACGCCTGCTCTCAAAACATGAGTGCACATAGCAAGGTTGTAGCAAGAACAACGGAACAGGATTAAAGCAGAGGGAATAGGGATGATTGAAGGAGGCAAGGCTGAGAGGGGAAGACTATGACTTGACCAAATTTCATTGGTATTTTTCTCTTTGTGAAGTGAAGATCTTAGCTAGGCCATTTTACAAACATTCCTTCACTGCAGCGATGCTGCAACTTAGCTTGACTGTATAATTATGTAATGCTGTCTTCAGTGTTTTTCTTATTTTTTTTTCAGTGCAACATCTCAGTTCAAACTATGTTTGTGTGTTCTTTGGTGGGAGATGCTTCTAGTGTCTATAGAACTGTGCAGAATTTAGCAGGGTGGGAACCATCCAGCTGGGGCCTACAAGCATCACCACAATCCCAGCAGTACAGAGTTCCATTTCTTTGTTCTGTTCCAGAAGATCAAGTCTTCTTCCACATGCCTGGGCCAAAATATATATATATAAATATATATATATATATATATAATATATATAATTTTTAAGTGCCATAGTGAAAAAAAAAAAAAAAAGAACATTAAAAGATTTCTCCAAAATTCAAGAACAATTTTGTTAAGGGAGATACCATCACTAGAACCAGAAGCTTTGCCCTGAGCTTGGTACTGCATCACCCTCTCTGAACACACATCTATATCTTGGTGTAAGTGCATCAGAATTAATATTTGCTTTTCTGATACGAACTTTTAAAAAGAAAGATCTGGTTTCTTGTGGAAAGATGTTCATGTGAGCTGACAGGAGCCATCCTCCCTTTTGAGGTTCTAAGAAGTGATGTTTTCAGTGCAGGAAGGCAGTTCTTGTCCCATAGGGTCTCTCTCTCTCAGGGCTGCAAGAACAACAGCCAACTACTCTTTAACCTAAATCAGCTGAGGATAAAGAGAATGAAATACCCTGGGAAAAATCCCCAGTAAAACCATAAGGGGGGAAAATCTTCAGCTGACAAAGGTTGAAACTTTTTAAAAATAAAGCAATATTCTCTATTTAGATTTTGTTATTTATTGGACTTCTAGGCTAAAAAAATGTGTCTTTCCTTATTAAGAAAATTGCTTTCACTTTCCTGCAATGAACAGACTTTTGTTTTTAATGATGGAAGCAGTGTAGATGCTGAGTAGCTGAAGTGGGGATCCGTCTACCAATGCGTCACTAGCTAAATGTGATTTGAGATGCAGTTTGCTTTTCTGTATCTCAGATCTCAGGGCTAAACCACAAACTGTACATGACACAACTAAATTAATATTTAAAAATAATTACTTGCAGCCTGAAGGTAAACAGAAAAAAGGGTAAATAATTGATAGCTCTGGGACTGCCACACTGTACGTCTGCTGAGCGTTTATGATGTGCTGCAGAGGTTCAAAGGGATTGCTCGTCTGCTGCCTCTGAAGGAGAGTTTTCGCTAATCATTCCAGGGCTTGTTTTGTCAGCCAGCAACGTTTTCAGAGTTTGAAGCACCAGAATAGAATGCCAGCTTAATTTAGGCAATTCTCTAACGTAATTTACTAACTTTCCTCCCAAGATTTGCATTGTAAATGATAAGATGATTTTCATATATATATATATTTTTTAATCCCGTCAACATCTGAAGGGAAATTTCATGTGGTCTGCTGCCAGGAATGTAGAATAACTTGCATTTAAGAAGCACTTGCATAACGTGCCACCCTATGACAATACTTGTCTACAGAGGTTGGTGAAGCCTTGAATGTTGGCAGCTGTTTATGTTTCAGAGGTAAATATCCCTTCCTTTATAGTCCAATATCAGAATAACTAAGGCTCAGAGTGACCCGTGACTATAAGAAAAAATGAATTGATGATTTCAAATTAATTCATTTTCTCCTGTGGTCAGGAAACTTCTTGCACATATTATTGCATTTATAGTAAAAAAACAGGTGTCTCCAAACTGGACTTTTTAGTCCTCTGATGTTAAAGCAAAGAACAAGCAAATATGCTGGCATTATATACTAAAAGTCAGTAGCTGCAGGTCTATGGTGTATTTAGATAAGGCTTCTTACACCCCCGTGAGACAGTGTTCTTTAGATAAAATTTTAAAAAAACAGAGAGAAATCAATCAGACAATGTCAGCAATGCCATGATTTATTAGCAATATACATTTTACTCAAAGCTTCTGATGGGAGCATGGGTTCTTGTCTTATTTTGTGCACTGCATCACACTTCATTGCTTGACGATGCAATCTAAGCTGTCACTTCAATATTGCAAAAAAAGGAAAGAAAAAACAGTGCACTAGATTGTACAGACATGAGTGTCATTTGAAGACATGCAGTAATTCTTATATTCTGTTGAGCACTAGTAAGGCTTTAAGAGGGATCTGTTAGAGACTTTCTCCAAGTGATGTGCATCTAGAACAGTAAGAATAAGTAACTGGAAACCTAGAAAACATCATGTGAGAAGTGGACTGAGAGAAGCACGTTTCATTGAGACTAGAAAGATGAAGGGGAAACAGTAGAGCAGCCATCAGATATGTAAAATGTTTTGGCAAAGAGGAGGGGAGCACTCTGTTCTTCTGTACTTTTCTTTAAATGGGGCTCTAGAGACTCGGGGGTAAAAAGGGAAATCCTGATGATAGAGATAGGGATGGGCAAGGGGGAGCTGCAGATTGCCACACCAGAGATTAACAACAGGACAAATAAATATTGTCTGTAAGGGCCGATTTTAAGGATAGCACACTCCTGCCTCCCTGTCTGAAGCGGGACCTATGAGTCTAGATATCTCAGAGCCATCTGTTTTCATGTAAAACATGCTGGGAACAGGGCTGTGCATGTGAAGTTGCCAGTTCTCCTGATTTCTTAACTCCTCTTGCAGCATTTGGGTAACCCTGCATGCCCTAGCTCCAGTGCTCCTTGCTTACCTGAGGACCTCAGCTTTCATTCATAAAAAATAATACTATTTCCAGCTTGCAGAGGAAGGCCTCAAAGTGTGGCCATCTGCAACCAAGAGGTTCAGAAAGCAAAAGATGGTGCATCTCTGTTGTACTCTCATCATATCCCAGGTGGGGTAGGGAACATCTGCTCTTTCGTGCTTTAGTTCCTGACAGAAAGGAAGGCAAGAAGTCTACTGTGAACTCTGTTCCAATATTCAGGTCATCACCCTTTTGCTTTCTTCCCCACACCCAAGACCACACACTTGCACTTGCACCTCCAGGCATGCATGTCTGCCTGCCAGCACAGAGCAGGTTACTGATCTCATCATGATTCTGGTTATCTTTCAAAGAGAAATGTCCTCAAAGAAACCCCAGGAATCAAGTGGCACAACCCTACTCTGTACCAAAGGTGCAGGGCCACATTGTACTGCACAGAGGGTGCAGAAATATTTCTTTCTTTTTTTTTTTTTTGGAAAGTGGCCAATGGGTTTAATAGGAAAAAGCAGCTAGAGGCAAGTAATTGTTGTTAGATCTGCTAGGAATGTGAAGTGCTGGAATAGACTGGGGCATCACTGGTCAGTACAAGCATTACAGCAGGAATTTCAGTTTTCTTACCTCTCTAAAAAAGAGTCAGTTCGAGATATTTGCCGGGGTGTTTCATGATAGTCAGATCTTTACTGTCAGCTGGAGCAGTGAAAAATGAGGAACATTTTTGTTGAACAGAGATGTGAACAAGCAGAGGACAGACCCAGAGGCAGAATTACTGCCAAGCACTGTCTGTCCCCTTACATGCTCAAGCCCTCCTGTTCTCTATGTGAGGGCTTGCTGTGGACTAGGATACCAGTCTTAATATCATTCACCTTTTCCAACTGATGTCTTTAGAAGAATTTAGCTGCCGAGGTGCTCACAGCTGCCAGGGAGCCAAAGGTTCAGTCCACTTATCCAAAAACTGGCACGTCTGCATTTCAAACACCAGTAACATAACATGTCTCAGGCAAGGTTTGGCAGACATGGAACAAGCTAAAGCTTCCCAGGGGCCAGAATGCAGTTTTCATTTATTTTCTGATGCATTTTACCTCCCACATGGGCAGGCTGCTAGTAGGGTGAGCTACATTACTGTAACTCTGTCTTGTAGAATACTGCAAGAGGTAAATTTTTCTTCACAGTGTGTTAGAGACCAGTTTTTCTTCCACAGAGACACTCAGGAGGTGGGTTTAATCTTGGTTTGTATATAATTTCAGTGTACTGTGCCTATTTGCATTTTGTTTCCATATATTTGTTTAAAAGGGCAGCTGATTTAGATACCAAATCGTGCTCCAGTTATTCCTGCACTTTTCTGTCGTTCTTAGATGTACTGTCCCCCCTGCCACAAGTCACAAGTGAAGAGTGAACTCAACAGCATTTTTAAAAATTCTTTCTTTTCTAGTTTGCTATAGATATAGGCAGAAAGTCATTCCAGAGCTTCCAAGGACTCAGGGTGTATGCTTCTTCTAATATTTTTTAGCTTTTGGATTTATCAGTGTCGTTTATGTAAGAACCCGGACCTCAGTATGATGGCTAGATTTGGCTCTAAATAAAACTTTCTGCTTTATATTTGACAGATGTATGTAGAAATCTTAACATGCTGTGTAGTAATATGTGCGTATGGGACTCAGTTTCCTTACTTGCATAAGGCCATTTCAACCCTTTCCTCTTCCTCTGTCAGATCAAGAAGCTGAAGAAGAACAAATGACTACTAACAGATCATATGGTCTTGATGCTTGCAGCAGATAAAACTAGCAGAATGAAAAAAAGCTAGGCCAGATTGCAATTATAAAATGTTAAATGCACCAGAACACCAATCCGGCTCCCTGGCCCCCAGACTACCTCTGCTCTAGTGCAAAATCCTTGAGAACCTGGTTTGTTTTAGCAAGAGTGGAAAACGAAGAGAGACCAAACGAAGGCTGCTGCTGTCACATCAGCCTTGGAGCCTGAAGCTTCTGTGGGCAGTTGAGAAAGGTCAGTAGATAAGCATAAAGCACATCCCTTAGACACAAAATGTTTGAAGCTGAAATACAAATTTCAGCTACAAATACAGAGAAAATTTCCTGCTAATACTTCACTTTTGAGTGAAAGGTAACTGATACCCTGTGTTGAGTGCCGGAGGGGCCCACACTGCCTGATCTGTGAGGAGCACTGGATTTCTGACCATTTATTAGCAGGTATATAGCACAAATGAAAGGAGACAGTCTGGCAAATAAATCAGAACTGCAAGGCTAGGGCTTATGTTTTTCATATGCCCAGGCCAAAAAATAAAGCTAAGCAACTTTGATTTTTTTTGGTAGAGCAAGGGCCCCAAGGGATCGATTCTGTACATGCACTCAACTGAGCTTTATTCTTTTATATACGAAACAGGTGTGCAGGTCATGATAAAATCTGAAAATACAATATTCGAAACCCACCCTTCATCGTAAGGAATTGTCAGTGAACTTAGCTGGGATACATGGCTTTTCTCTGGTATCTGTAACACCCATCTGAGGGTGTTGTGCAAACTTGATATTCACTTGGAATAGGACAAAATGTTATGTCTGGCCTATTTTGTAGGGTAACATGATTTTCATCAGAAAACAAAATCCCTAAGACTAGCTGTTAGCATCAAGCAGCACATCAGTTTGTCTTTAATGGGGAATTAATAGACATTCCTATATACAGGGAATGGTACTGTTAACGTGAATGTTGTTTGACAAGGAGATTTCTGCCAATATAACAATTTGGTGAATTAAGAAGTTAGAAAGGATAGTAGTGAAAACAGCTGCTGTATGTTGATTGAATCAAAAAGCAAAAATTATCACCTAGACGAGCAATTGCCCTCCAAACAGGGAGGTTTTTATGTTAGCAGTTGCAAAGCCAGCCAGCCTGGGTTAAGCCTCCCAGAGAATGCAGTAAAACATGCGGTAGCGATTTTGCTAGTGAAATACCCACTTGTGAACTGTTGAAGGATGTAAGAAAAATGGATCTGAGCTCTTGCCACCTGAATTCCCTTCCTCTCCCTCGGTAGGTTATCAGCATGAAAACAGGAAGGGAATTGGACACCATTAATAAAACATGAAGCCTTCTTGTTCTAGCTGTGTGCTCTGCCGTTCGAGTGCAGACGACACTGTGAGAAGGAAACTCAGGCAGAGTCAACTCCACAAGTTTGCTCTTTTTAACTGCACGGCAAACTTGGACTCAAACTTTGGTTTTGGGAAACAAAACGTTTCTTTTTTTTCCCCTTAATTTATTGAAAAGCTTTTCAATCCTTATACAGAAATCCTCAAGGATTGTTACCAAGCTGCGAATACTCTTTCAGAATAATAAAAAAATAGATTTTACCAATAAAGAGATATTGCAAGCACAACTTTTTACTCACAAGTGACTTTTCATTAGAATGTGAATTGTAAGACCTTGTTTTTATGCATTTGCTTTTGAGGTTGTTTATATGGTGCAGATTTTTTTCCATGTGGTAGATACCCTTTATCACCAGTCGTCCATGTCTGTGATTTTAGGGGTGTCCTAAGATACCCGTTTTGCCCTTTCCTGAGGATTCAACTTTTGCTAGAAGGAAAAGAAATCTACAATTCGCTTTTCTCACAAAGATGTTAAATTTGGGGCAAAGAACAAAGGGCTAGCCTTAGGGAAAGAGGTCTATATGAACTAGACCAAAAGACCCCCCACCCCACGCACACACACACCTTTTCTCTCTGTATTTTAAATCGATCTCGTGAAAACTTATGGTCACAGCAGCATACAACCCAAGGATGAGAACAGAGCAGTTATGAAAAAAAGCCATGGGAACAAAAGCAGAAGACCCGGTTCAGCCAGAGAAAGAGGCCCTCTGCAGCTATAATAAAGGCTTGTTTTGCACTATGGGGGAGTTTAATTGCAAAATATTTAGCATAGGTGAATCATAAGGAGCCTAACCATAGGAAGAGGTTAACCACAGTTGTAGCAGAGATTCATCCAAGGCTTCAATAAACAAGCTTTTGGTGAGAAGAAACCAGCAGGCTCTCCTCAGCTGCGAGACGGGCCCATTCCCGACACTCCAAGCTCCAGTTGTGAGGCCAGGGAAGGAGTTCTCCTCCTGACATTAGGTAGCTGATTTAGGAAATAGCCACCTACAAGGTCAGGGGAGGAGATAAGAGGGTTGGTGCTAGCGGGAATTCTGTCAAGCTGCTGTGGTGGTAACCACCAGTTGGTGTCCCTTGTGAGACCGGGCTTGCCACAGCCTCGTGTAGTGAAACCTGGGATTGGTAGGAATGACAATATTCACCATCCCTCCATGATTTTGCACAAACATATTCTTAAGGATGTTTCCCACACCCTGTCAGAAGTAATAGGCCTCATACTCATTTTTTGTTGAGTCCAAATAGCTTTATTATTTCTGGTCAGTCTAATTGAAAAGTGCTTGTTTGCTAGATGTGCCTCTTGCTTACTCTTTGCAACGCAGAAGTAAAACCTCAAACTGAGAGAGAAACCTGGACAGTGGTGACAATCCCCATTCAGCAAAGCGACACAGTCAGTGTTGTAATTCAACTTAGTTAAGTACAATTTTTTGGCTGCCATTTACAAAATGACAATAGGAAATTGGATTTGTTTCATTACAATACAGAGGGCTAGTTTGGCGAATGTAAATTTTCAGCCAATATTGTTAGTCAACTAACAGAGTAGAATAATGTTTTCTTTGAAGTTTACATTACCATTTGTTTTACTTGTTTTTGCTGTCTCGCTGCATCCCTCGTAAGTGTAGCCAAGTTCTAATTCTTAAGTGTTTACGGATAATCATTCAGGCTCATGAGACACAGACCAGACAATTCATCATACAATATTCAAAATATTAGTGAGGTTCATTCTAATTCCACGGAAGGATGATATGTTAACATCTCAATTGCAGTACATTTTGTGTTACTTTGGTTTTAGATCATGTGAATTTGTTTTCTACATGATCGCATCCACATTGTGAGAATGTCTAAATATGAAATGCTAAAATTAGTACCAAATCAATTCATATGCCAAAAAAAAAAAAAGATATTCTTTGGTTGTAAGGTCAAAATATTTTTAGAAAAATGCTGAGCTCTCAGAAGGAGAAGATGAAATAAGCATTGAGACCATTGCTTTGCCTGAAGGGTTTGTGCGTGTTCCCATCCTGCTGTAGGCAGGAGAGCTTAGCCCATGGGTTGGGGCTTTGCTCGAAGGCTGCAGAGATGCAGGAAAGCTCTGCAGGGCTGTGCAGCCCGGGCAGCTCATCCGCTGCCCGCCCAGGGGCACGGGATGGGACGGGGACACCCTGGAATAGCCCATGGGGTGAGATGGGCAGGAAGCCTCCGCGTCTCCAACAGCCCATGGAAGGGGTTTGCACATCCCTGCACCGCCTCCGTGTTGAGTTTGCTGCTTGCACCCAAGCAGAGCCCCGCGCTTGGGAGCAAACGGAGGAAGGAAAGGAAAGAAAATGCCGGAGAGAAGCCCCATGCTGAGAAGACCTCCTCTGGAGAAACCCTTTCCATCCAGGAATCACCTCCTATTTGCAGTTTAAGGTTATTGGGAATAGAAATTGGGAAATTCTGCGAAGAGTGAAGCATAATGCAGCTGTTTGTGATCAGCTGACTGAAAGTCCAAGTGAATATGATCAATTGAGTGGAAGTCTGACTGAATGTGCTCGTTGCGGGGGGGCCTGGGGGATTGCCTGGCTGTGATTGAGGGGATGTGGCACCGAGCATGATTTAGTGAGAGTAATTGAATATTCAGTGCCGGAACAGGAACGGGGGTCACAAATTAAAACACAACAGCCCTTGATGCTTGCTGCAAATAGATTTTTCAGGGAAAAAATGTTAGAAATAAGGCTTTATTACTGCTGCAGAGTGTTCTCCAAATAACATCTTTGCTCATTTTAAAAGAATAATATGCTAAATGGTCAAATGAATCTTACAGAAAGTGATACCTCTGTTAAATTACCATTGTCCACTCATTTTGCAGGTTGAGGTACGAGGGTCATTCAGGAAACACCAGCCCATACCCAACAAGGGGGCGGACACTGGGAGAGGCTGCTCGGTGCTGCCGAAGGTTCTGAGCCAGGCCCTTTTGCTGCGGATTTTGCTGCAACCCTTCCAGCTAGCACAGCCTCTGATTTGCTTGTATTTCCTTTAACTGAGTTTTCAGTCTCTCCCTGCAGGAGTCTGTTCTATGTCAGTAGTTTTTTATAACACTTTTTTTTTCTTTTTTTTTTTCTGTGTCTAGCCTAAACTTTTCCTTCCTTAGCTCCAGGTCAGTGCTTCTCATGCTGGTGTCTCCTGCCCCTCCCTCTCCTCACCCTGCTGTTCATTCCCATTAACTTGAAAGTAATTAGTGACTCTGATCCTGTCCCCTGAGTCTTCCCTTCTCCAGACTGTGGCTCAAATCTGATCCTCCCGCAGCAAACCCCACTGAGATCCCCAGGTTTGACACACGTCGTTTGGGGACTGCTCTTGCTTTTGTATCTAGTTCTCAGCACATATTTCTTTGATATTATAATGTTATAATGGTAGGAGACCCTGCTTAAGCAAAAACAGAACCGGCCCTCCTTCCCTCCCTCCCTCTGGGGATTGCAGGTTATTAGCAAAGCTTTGCTCGGCTGAGCAACGTGGAGCCATCAGGTCTCTGTCCGCATTCCTGTCTTGCAGCTTCCGAATTCTCATGCCATTTGAAAACGCAGGGTTAAGGCAGCTTGTACAGCCCAGGCAGCTCCCTGTCCTGGCTGCTTTGGAAGTTGGAAGCTGGCAGATCCTGCTTCCATCTCTGCTCCCTGAGAGCCGTGGAGCGGGAAGTCGGGTCCCTGCGGGGTCAGCCCCAGCCTTGGCAGGCCCGAGGACGCAGGTGCCCATGAGAGCCCTGGTGAGAGCACAGCCCTGGGCTGCTTGCCAGCCCTGCCGAGTCCTGCAGGGTCACTGCTCCTCAGCGTTACCTGCTTTCTTTAGCTTTGTTGTGCAGCATTATATCAACTGCTTTGCTGGAATCCAGAGGCATTGTACCATCTGCAAACTCGGTGCCTCAAGTGAAGGAATCTTTCAGATCTCTTTGGAGAGGGCTCGCACACGGCTTTTCTGCGTGTCTCAGGACTAGTCCACCTCAGCTGAGGGTGCCCATCTCCTTCTCAGGTAGACCAGTGGCCTGAACCCACCTGTGCCTATGAGGGGTTTTGTGCCAAGGGGCCTTTCTTGCCGGCCCTGGGCAGGGAGTTCAGGTCAGCACGGAGCTCTACTGCGCTTGGAGAGTGGAGCAGCTCCTTGGACTACTGCTTAAAAACAGCTCCTTGAAAAGCTTCATCGTCCTCATCTGGTGCAACAAAGTACCTAACCAACAGGAAAAAGAAGCATTGCTTGTCTCTTGGTTTGACATACATAGTTCAGGACACTGGCAAACAGAAGCAGCAGCCAAGCCTGCTAGACAGTTAGCTGGGCATGATTTCCTGGCGTCAACTTGAACTAGCTGGAACTGAGGGTCAGACTTTTAGCCTGTTCCAGACAATCCAGTAACAGAAACTATCTGAAGAATCCTACAGACTCACAGCCCGTTTTCCAGGCCAGCATTTCTCCTAGCACACACAACCCTGCCCACAAGGCTAGCAGGTTACGTTATCTGGAGTTTGCATCTGGACATGAGGAGGCAGGTGCTGAAGAAAACAGGCAGGCACATGAACAGTCGCAGTTGGATGCGAGAGCAAGTGTTCCAGCCCTGCGTGCTCAGCACATTCATCGCGTTCAGTGCTGGGGATGCTGAAGTGAGATGAGGAGCACCTGGGGATGTGCTGTAGGGCTGAGCTCCAGGAGCCGGGCAACAACCGCTCTGCGACTGACTGTGCAAGGGGAGTGTTTAAACTGAGATCCAAGAGATGATAAGTAAATAAGAGTGGGAAAAAGAAGCTGGGCAGTAGCTGTGGCTGCGATAAGGGAACGCGCAACGTCTCAATGCAAGGTGGAGGGTCCCCGTGGGGTCCTGGCTCTGCAGCGTGAGGCAGCTCAGCCTGGCCCTGGCGCTGGGGCTTGGTTGTAGCAGAGTGTTAATCCTTCAGCTGGAGTTTCAACAAATAAATAGAGAAAGCTGACATAATTTAAATGCAGGGTTTAGTGGTTGCACTGCCCTCAAAAGAAGTTTAGGCTGTGTTTGGAAAATCATCAGGTGAACCAAAGTGGAGGCTGCCCGCACTGGCAAGTGTTGCCATCACAAATCTTTTAATAGCAAGATCTTAAAATCAATCAGAGGATTAACTAAGCAAAGCTGTTTTTATGATACATGATCCTACTCCATGCAATTGGATCTAACTTTGCTTGGGCCCCTAATTGCAATTCAGCTTGCTAATGGTCCGCCTGTGATTGAGGAGTCTTTGGGCAGGAATTGCTGCAGACCACCACGCAATGCTGTGCCCAGCCAGCTCCCACAGCTACATGCATGTCCCCAAAACCGTGCTGCTTCCTCCCAGCAGAGCAATCCTGGAAGTTATCAGACCACAGGAGCAATCCGGGCAGCTTCCCCGTTTCAGACAAGGTGTCAGCGCGTGCGGTGCTTTGCGGAGCAGCGTGCGCTCTCGTGGCTGGGACATCGTGCTCACAGGTCCTCCTGGTGACAACGTGGCAATGAGGGGTGCCGTGAGGCCTCTGACCGGTCCGAGCTCCCCGCTATGGTCACAGGTAAACGGGGTCCTTGCGCTGCACCTGCTCGGCAGCCATACAGTCAAAGTGACATGCGGAATAATAAATATTCCCTCCGGAGCAGAGTGGTCACTCAGCATATATCAGACATATTTTTTTCTCCCAATTAGATGCACAGTTTCTTTATTCAGTTTTCAGGCAAAATTCTCTGTCCCCTTTTGGAGGCTCCCTCCTGCAGTCTGTGGTCAAGATCACTCAATCCCCCATGGAAAGCTGGTGCAAGGCAGCTCGCAGTGCAATGTAACGCGAAGTGATGCCCGCCGCCAGCTCGCCCGGCTCTGCCCTCGCAGCACGGGCTGGCGAGCCCCTCGGCTCGCGGCCTGTCAGCCGCCAGCAGGGCAGCTATGCAAATCTGCAAGAAAACGAGGTCTATAAATAATAGACACCTTGGGCACACACGTCGGTGCAAGGCAATCCGTTGTTTTTCTTGAAATGCATCCAGTTGTAGCGCATTCATCTCTCTGAGAGTTACCAGGAAAGAAGAGTGCTCAGGAGAAAGCCCAACTTTTTGGTCACCTGTCGACCCGAGGAAGAGTAAAGGGGAAACATTTCTGCGTTGGAGCAGAACTCTGGGCATGGGAGCATGCTAGGAAACTAGCCCTGGGATATCCCTTTCTGCTAAGGGATGTTGCAGGAAACGCTCCTCCTGCTCCTGGTGCCTTTGCACGGGTTGTCTCCATCCCCTGCTCTCTCAGAAAGAATGTGAGGAACTTTACTTACCCCATCTGCCTGGCAAAGTGCTGCTTGAAATTTTAACAAAAAAACCATTCCCAAGTTGTACCTCGTTTAAATCCTTCTAAACTGAACAAATTCCCCTCACAACAGTCTCTCTCTTGGGGTACATGTCCCTCCTGGCTGCTGCCCGGGTGTCCCACTACTCTTGAGAATAGGAGTTACATGCAACACGAGGTTAGTAAAATTACTAGTTTCTCTACTCTGGCTCTCCAAGCATTTCTATACTTGGAAAAGATTGAGGAAAGGGCAGCAAGGCCTATCAGAGGTGTAGAATAACATCCATACAAGGGACATATGAGCTATTGAATAACAAACATCACTTCTGGCGCAGGGAACGCCTGCAGACTGTGTACTCTGGGTGTACATGTGGGAGAAGCATCAACTCCTGCTCCTGCATGTGCTTCTGTCACTGGGCAGAGCGTTGCATTAGCTGTGTCTGACCTCCTATAGCTCTCTTTCTATAGAACACTATGATTTCCCTTCCCTATCACCTTTTCTAACAGTCACAGGTTTAGTATTCCAATTAAATCCTGCACTGAATATATTTTTGCTTTGAGATGAGTACAAACAATTCTTTGTGAAAGCGCCTTTGGCTTCCTGCACAGCATTCTGAAAAAGGAGAGCTCCTCCGACAGCCGGTAGATAGTCTGGCAAGTCATATAAATAGTAAATATATGGTTCTGAGAATTGAAATTTCCCTGGGAAGCCTGAATCTCTAGTTCTTTAACGGCTTGTTTATCAAACAGTTGATTTACATCTTATTAGCTGTTCCTATATGTTGATAGAAAAATGCTCTATTGCAGGATGTTCATTTTGCTCTCAATTCACTTCTCACCATTGCCAGAAGTGGCTTTTGGACCCCAGCCCAGCTGGTTGAGTTGAGCTCAGCCATGGTGCCAGCCCACACGCCAGGCTGGGCTGCACCCCAGATAGTCCTGCTACCTGCTAGGGCCACTCTGCTGCTCTTGCCCTGGCTTAATATTGGCCTTAATGCCACCCACTTCTGAGAATGCATTTTACAAGTTCACCTGCGATTTCGGGTACTTCTTTTTCCAGTGAAAGTAAGTTCATGCATTTTGGTCATGGTTTTCCAAAGGACAGCACTTGTCTATCCTGCAATTACAGTAGAATTTTGCACTCCATTTGGATGCAGATCTTGAAAATTGCAGCCGCCACAGGCAAAAGACAGTGTGATAATGTGTATGCACTTCATGTCACCTCCGTGTTGCTCTCCTTTTATGTCCAGTTTACTTTGCCAGACTATACAGACATTTTGATAGTTCCAGAGGGTAACTAAGAAACCAATAGTGCCAATAACAGTGCATTTGTTCGCTGATACAAATTCTCATCTTCAAAGAACCTTGCAAACTATAATTACTCCAAAGCATCCCAGAATGCATCGCTTGGTAGCAGTCACTGGGAATATATTATCCTTGTATGTAAAACAAAGAACCTGGAAACTGTATTCAACAGGCAAGCAAAACAGGGAATATTTTAATCAGCAAAACCAGGGGAGAGTCTTGAGATGGGTGAAGAGAGGAGGGAAATAATGGGCTGAATGCCTGATTCCTAATCCCTAAACTCTTTACAGCAGGATTGTGACAGCCAGGAGGAATAAACCTAATGCCACAACTTCTTGCCACCAAGAAGCTCTGTATTAGTATAGTACTGCTAAGGTAATTAACCAAATCAGACTTAGTCCAGTGCTGAAAGGGGTTCTTCCCCCAGGGATGAGCAGATGTCTCAATCTAATTATACACGTTATTTAATCAGAACCAGAGGTTGGTATCTAATGAGAACGCTATCTAATGCAGGGGAAGAGGTTGGAGCTCTGAAGCAATGCAGGCAGAGGGGGAATAACGCAGCCGAGATGGTGCAGCTCCTACACTCCTCTGCCCCATTTGCTGCACCACTGTATGCAGGACTCCAAATAGGTGTCTGAAAAGAATTGACTGTGAAGGGAACGTGTTCCAGCAACAGTGCATGTCAGTGTTTCATACACAGGAAAGTTCTACTGTAAATGGCATTCAGGCTTCACCTTCCCGTGCTGCTAACCTGGGAACTAACAGCTGTGCTTCATCTTGGGCAGTCAACAGCTTTGCTACCTTTTTTTACCCAGATGAAAGCCATGACAGATGGGTAAAACCTTCTGGTGGTTCCCTATGCAGGTAGCTAACAGCAGTGATGCCGGTGACACCTGGAAAGCAGTGAGTGATTTCAGAAAAGACAGTTGCTCAGACAGAGACCCGTGAGCTCTAATTCACATACATAGGGGCCTGGGAAGCAAGCAGGGCTCTGGTGGCAGGAGCACGAGTACCCGCGGCGGCTGCCGCCCTGCCAGGACAGAGGGGCTCGCTGGCCCCGCCGTGTCGGCAAGAACAGTGTCACGTTGCCTAGCGATGGGTTTCTGGCTGTCCCATCTCATTAAGCTGTCGGAGCAGCGCACACCCACAGGGGAGAGCACCAGTCCTCCCTGCTTTAATTGGCCTCTTGCATGTGCACATGGATTGCAGTACAGACATCTGCCAGGTAGCAGAGGGAGGTAAAAATTATATCTATGTGTCCAGCCAGTCATTGTCCTGGAAGCTTTTCCAGTGAGAGATTGTAGACTGCACCCCGAAATTAGGATTCTGCCTTTTCCTATCTTCAGGACTCCTTTTCCCATCATTTGTTCTGGTCCATTCAGCCAGGCTCAGGCCTGAGGATGGGCACGGGAAGCTCCTGCTCTGCTTCATAGCCCGCTGGGATTGCTTGTGGGTCTTCCGTGGGCCGCGGACACGGCTCATGGGAGCTGCTCCTGCTCGTGGAGATCCCCCAGGTGCCCGGCAGCCCCGAGATCCTCGGGTCTTTTGCAGGACTGCAGGCAGATTTAAATGCCCCGTGGTGCCCACGCGTGTCTGCACCCATCACTTACCCCGTTCCCGCTGCCGTGGGATTTTGTGGGAGTGAATCCTCCTGAGCTGTGCTGGGTGAAGACTGCAGAGCTCCATAGCTTGGGCCTGGGGCTGTCCTAAGAGCATGCAGAACAACCAGCTATTTTAGCTGCAACTCAACAAAACACTAGAAGGATCCAAAAGACTCTCTTTACTGGCCATCTGACAGCCTTGCCAGCTGAGTGTAGTTTTAACCTAAATAATTGCACTGCATTAAGAGTTTGAAACAATAGCTTATGATTGTATTGATTAAACAGGGACAGAGCAAAAACACCCTTTAACTGAAAATTTCCTTTAGTGAAAGAGTTAAATTCAGTTAAATTTATGGTATTTTCCTTGAGTAGTTTCACCGAATCGTTAACCTTCTGTTTTGTCCAGTCTAAATGTATTTGTGTTTTCTCCGCTGCATGTGCGTGTGAAGTGACGTGCACAGTTAGAAGAAGCAGGCAGCCTTTGCTCAGGTTCTTCATTCTGAGGAATAAAGCAGCTATGTTAGTAACAGCTGACAGGAGGAAATGTGGCATTTGTGAGCCTGTAGTTGCAGACAAACAGGTTGTGATACGCTGCGAGACACAAGCAAGGAGGATGAGAGATGAAACACGCAGACTGCTTCAGTTTGCACAGGTATTAGTCCCAGTCTTCAAGAATCTGCCCCACAGAGATGTGTTTGCAAAGTGTGGTTCCTCTCTGTGCATGTCAAAGTCTGCTTGCAAGCTGCCAGGTGCAAAACCAGGTTGATCTACTAGTACCTGCAAATGGCAGAGCTGCAAGTTGAGCACAGATGAGCTTTTTTTCACAGGTTACATTTTTTTTCTGTGAGCTTGCAGCTCCGCAGATACAACTGAATATGAGCTGAGACACTGAAGCTGTTGAAAATCGGAGCCTGAATATTCAATGCCCCTAATGCAAAGGGGCGTTCTGGGAAATTCGAATAATTTTGAATTGCCAAACCACAGTTCTCAAAAAGAGAATTTACTAGACAATAGAAAAACGATTGAGAGGAAGAGAAAGATGAAAAGTGACTATTTTAACTTCTTTTTTGCTCCGCTACTCTGTCATGTGTTCAGGCTACTTTAAGCAGCTGCTTAAGGAGACCTCCTCTCCGCTTTTCCATCAGCCTAAGTGGGGCTGCTCCGTGTGCCAGCAGGTTCCTCGGCCCGCTCAGCATCCCGGCAGGCCGGTCCATGGATGTGGGCTCCCCCATGCACCCAGAAGAGGCAAGAGCCCAGCAAGAACTTGCTGGAAAGTGCTGACCCGAATACGTGGGGACTGCAAGGAGGTATTTAGAACAGCGGCCCAAATGGCAAAGCACACACGGCACCGTGCCCGTGCATCGCATCGCTGCACCGGGACTCGGGAGAAAGGCCAGATCCCCATGGCCTGTTGAGTGCAGGGGGAGTTTGTTGGCCCACGGTGCAGCTAAGCAAAATACAAGAAATTCAAGCTGTGGGACAGATCACAGCTCAGATGAGACGGTCCTGTAACCAGTCTGAGAAGTGCTGGGCCCGTGCCAATGAGCTACTTAAAACACACAAGGAACAAAGACAAATTTGTCTTTGAACCATGCTGGTCTATATCCTGAAGAAGACCAGTTGCATTTCTGTATGCAGTATAAATCATACACCAGGTTTACTACACTGTACTTATTCCACACCAAATCCCTAGGTTTTCAACCCGAGAAAAGAAAGCAGCTGGTTTGTGATTGCAGATCCAGCATGGGAGCCCGTGCACGGACATTCCTGCGGGTTGCACCAGGCGGTGGCAGCCGACCTGCTCCTGCAGCAGCCAGAACTGCTCCTGCCATCCCAGCCATCAGGGTGGCCCTGGGTGATGGGGACAACCTGTGTTCAGGCCTCTGTCTTCTCTGAAACACAAACAGCTTATGAAAAAGAGATGGGAAAACTGCTATTTCTCAAGAGTTGCCTACTTAAAACTGGCCTTGTGGAGCTGTGAATTAGTCACTGCTAGAGAAGGTTTCTCTTCCAGAGATGGAACTAGGGTGCAGGGGAGATCTGGCCTCTGTCACTGTAGATCTGATGGAAGCTTTTTTAAAATCCGGGCAATTAAACTCTGTTTCCGCAGCTTTTTCAGGAGCAGAACAATGAATGTTTAAGATGAGATCCAGGGTCTTGATGGTGGCCGCAGTGTTTGTCTAGCAAGAGGATGGCCTCAGTTCGGTGTCGCTGGGAAAAGCCGGGACCGTTCTCTATAGACCACATTCCTCCTGAAGGCAGGGGCTAATGAAGGGGGACCAGCTTCCAGGAGCAGAGCAGAGCCATCCTGCTGGCATGGAATTAACCCCTCTTCCCATATAACCCTATGGAGAGGTTTTTTTACTGCCGTCAGTGGCAACAAGGATCAGAGTAGCATCTTAAGGCTCTTCCCCTGTAGCTCAGAGGAGTTTAATGGGATGGGAAGTCTAAGTTGTCATTATTTGGCTTCTGCTTCTCCTGCAGGAAAGAGTTAATGAAGGCAAAGCCTGTCTGGTGGAGGGACTGGTAGGGATCCAGCGGAGCCGTGACTCACACGCTGAATATCCTGCCAAGTACGGGGCAAGCTCCTCGGCCTCAGCATTCCTTATCCCAACAGGAATAGTGTGAATAGAGTTGGTCCAGCATCATGCTTGGAAAGGTTCGTCCCATGTAGCATTTGCTCTTTGCACTCAGCTCAAAATTATTTATGTTCATAAGAGACTTTGCATCATTTTCTCTCAGACGAGATGCTCCACATATGACTATATCACGTATTTCTGCAGCGCTGACACCAACAATCGCACAAGGGCTCTCTACAGGACCAAAGGAGTTTAGCAGAGTAATTTAAATTGGTAAGGAAATGGCCAAAGGGAGGGACAGACAAAGAAAAAACGATGGGAAGTGACCCACAAAGAGAAGCTCCTAGGGCAGTTGTTCAGAAAAAGATGAGTCCTGGAGCTGACCACGTTTGATACTTCTCATGACTCAGCTTGGCTCATAAAGAGGAGCAGAGAAATGAAAATTGTTGATGGCATCAGCCTCACAAAACAGGATTAGAAGAATAGGATGAAGTTGAAAACTGGAGTAATAAAAATGTAATAAAACTGCGATGAATTTCAGTAGTGCAAATACCTGATAAGAGCAAGAACTACTACTTTAAACAGGAACTTAACCAGACGGTAATGATGCAGAGATTCGTCTTAGATCTTTATTTTATCCCAGATTACGGCGCTTCTGGCATGGAGCCACAGGGAAGAAGGCAAAGGCAACTGCTGGATGCACTCGTGCTGCTGCAAGGCCATGGTGAAACATCACTGAACGTGCAGGGGACCGTGATCGCCTGTGGCTGAGACGGCCTCATCACCCTGGGAGAGACACAGAGACGGGTGGACAGAATCTGAGGAAAAACCACCTGGTCATGGGCAGATGACACTAAAGGACCTTGGCTAGCTGACCCTAGTGAGACAAAGACATGGAGAGGACATATTTGCTATAATATGTCCCATATAAATACATATTGATTATAAATACAATATGGGAGAAAATACATGGAAGGAAAAAAGCTTTTTAAGCTATGGGACAAAGTTTGCAAAAGAAGAGAGAGATACAAAATGACAGTGACTGCAAGAAGCCTGAAACACAGGATTCAGGCCCTGGAACACTTTTCCAGAGAAACTGTGGAGAAAAAGCATGCAGCTGAGGCTCAAAGGCCAGGGAGCTTTTTGACATCTGCATATTCTTCCACACATGTCATTTTGGATAGTCCAATGACACGAGTCAACCTGGGAAGCCTTGCCTGTCGGTGCTGAAAGACCACCTCCGGAATCACGTACTGACAGAGCAATCAGTGGGGAGGATAAAGAAATGCGCCTGTCCTACCCTAAAGCTGTTTGGAAAATGATAAAAATAACTGTTTTCCGAGTAATCCGCATTGCTCAGCAGCCAGGTTTTGCAGGTTGCTGCACTCTGACTGCAGTCACTGCTGGCCAGCGGCAAGGGACGAGCGTCCGAGAGTGCCCGAGTTGGGCAAGTTCCAGGCACGGAGGGTCCTGAGGAGCCTGTGACTCGTTGCACACCGGGGAACGTGTGATGGCTTCTGCTTCAAGCTAGAGTTGGTGTTAGATTGACAGGATCAAGTGACAACACAAGGGTAGACACCTCTATCTGCTGCATGCATAATCCTCCATGCTGAACCCCCACCAAACTCATCCCCAGGTCTTATCTTTCCTATCCTGAGTGTTTATTCATGTGGTTGTTTTATGTAAACTGCAAAGAGCCTCATTCGTTATTAAGGTGGAACAGAGCTCGGAACACAGCGAGATGTTCAGTGAAATGGGAAGGCTGCTGTGTCACTTGGGGGTGAAATATTTAGTGCCTTGGGCATCAGCTGCTGCCCAGGGCTCAGCCCAACCATACCCCAACCTTGCAGCCTGGGGCTGAGGGGCACTTTTTTACCAGTGGTTTTGCAGACAGAGCCCCACAGCACAGGAATGTGGGTGCTCTCAAAGTAAAACACCAGCATTTCTGTGATTCCACATTCTCATGTATTTTATATATGCTAATGAAGGATTTTGAAAGGAGGCAGACACAAGTGCTTAAGAAAGTACAGGCGGTGAACGTGTTTGCGGATGATTTCTGCAGTATTCCCCTCCGTCCCTGCTTCGCCGGCCATGGGGATCATGCAGCCGCTGCAGCACATCCAGCGCCACGCAGGAGTCACAGCGTTCTGTTCCCAAGTGGTGTGCAGTGGCTTATCTGGCTAAAATGAGAGAAGGTAACAAATCAATATTAAAAATTTGCATCTTTCTTTCCAACAGGCAACTTTTCAGGGACAGCTTGTTTTCCACAGCAAGGAACTGCCTTTTTATTCAAACCGTTCGGCGACATTAGCATGCTCGGTGCAAATCTGCACGCTGTCATACTTCTTATCTCAAGGACAGAACCTGTGACAGCAAAATGCCCCATCCATCACATGGAAATATTAGCAAGTGTCCAGTCCTCTTTCGTGTGAGTAAAGCCTGCGACTCGCTGGTTTCCTGCCAACTTGACCACTTTCCAGAGCTGTTACACACTGCTCCAGACACGAAAACAGACCGTTTGTTTCTTCGTGGCAGCGGGCGGGCATGATTAAGCCATCGTCTGCTTGTGAAAAGAGCTAGAAAAGGTAGAAGGTGACTCGAGTGGGAGCCTGTGAGCAGGACGGCCGCGCTGTGCCCAGGCCCCGCGCTGCTGCCTGGTCCTGGTTTCTAGCCCTGGTGCATGTGCACTCTGCGCTCCCGCGTGTTTTGCTTGGCTCTTTCAATCCCCTGGGGCATATCTCTGAGCTGGAGAACTTTAGAGCTGATATCGCTTTTTAAAGTGGGGATTATGTAAATGCATATTATGGGGCTTTCATAAATAGGGATTATTTGCCGAATACATTTGAATGCTTCCTTTGGAGCCATTAGGGTCTGTTGTGTAAATAGGAATTTAGTGACTGCTTAAGCTAGACTTCATTGATTCAATAAGGACTACAACAGCATTTTTTGTTTCAATTTTGGCCTCATGAAGAACTATTATTGGACAATTTTCAAATTATTACAGAACTGTATATGAATAAAGCTAATCATACTGGGCACATGTGTATTAGCCATTCTCCACAACTCCTTTGCTCTCTCTTCCTTTCTGGTTCTGTGGGTAGGAACACCGTAGATTCAGCCACCGACTTGTTCATTATCACTCGCCAAGTCAAGAAGGTGTTTGCAAGTCCAGGTGAGCAGAGTAAAACGATCTTTTACTGAAAAATGCAAAAAGTTACAGCTGTCCAAAGAGTGGTAGATTAAATTACCTGTGCTCTCCTCCTTGATGAATGGCATCTGAACAAAGCTCCAGAGGCTCTGGGAAACACTGTGTTGCCTGCAGAGAGGGCTGGGAGCTGGGCAGGAGGCAGCACCTCGTGGACCCGGCAGGACCCCCGGGCCAAGGGCTCTCCCCGGTGCTTGGCCTCGGCGCTGGCCCTGGGAATAGCAGGGGTGTTCCCAGCAGCTCTGCTCCCCGCGGGAAGGCCCCTGGGAGCACAGCTGGGCACATCTGCAGCAGCTGCACAAAGAGCCCATCGCCCTCCCTGCGGGTCCGTGCTTGGCTTCCCCCACAGCTCCTGGGCATGGGGGTCTGTCCCCACTGATGGGGTGGCTGAGGAAGGGGCTGAAGGGGGATTTCTCATCTCTCTCTGCTATCTATAATGTTTAAATGTGACTTTTATTGAGCAAAACAAGCCCAATATGCTTTGGTTGGCAAAGATCATTAGATCAGGCATAAACCAATATTACTGTCTAAATGGTCTGTGATGGGGCCCTAAGCCATCACACACATATTTTCTCCTTTGGTGAATTCTGAAATAGATAAACAGATAAAAGTTTGAAATTAGATCCAGTCCTTGGCCTTTGGAAACGATTAACTTCTACTAATGATTTACACACAGTTTATTTGCATAAAGTTAGAGCTAAGCACATTTAAAGTGGATATAAATATCCAAAGCAATTGGCTACCAAAAATTTGAATATTCTGGCACTGCATTGTGGAAAGCTGACATGAATATGAGTCAGGGTCAGGAAAGAATACACCGAAAATTCTTATCCAAGTATGCTATTTTGCAGCATGTCACCGAATCCTTGGGAAGGGTTTGCAAACAATATATTTGAAAAAAAAAAAAAAAAAAAAAAAACTTCCAACCAGTGCTCCTGCAGCCAAAAATTGCCCTTTTCTCACCCACGTGCGTGGGACGTGGCACAAGCCGGGTACAGAGGGACGCGGCCGGGGCAGGAGTGTGGGCGAGGGGCCCCATCCCGCGCCCCTCGCGGCCTCCGCCGCCCTCTGCCCCGGCAGCCTCGCACCGGGCGGGCCCGCGACACGCGGGGCGGCACGGGGGTGGGCGTGGGAAAGGGTGGGCGTGGCCGCGGTGTGTGGAAGTGGGCGTGGCGTGGGTGTGGGCGTGGCGCGGGACGGGCGCGGCGCGCGTGGGAGCGGGCGCGCGGCCCCGGCCCACGTGGCCGGTGGCAGCGCGGCATGAATGAACCGCCCTCGTCCAATGAGCGCCCACGCTGCCGCCGGGCGCCCGCGGCCCCGCCCCCGCCAGCGTCCGCGCCGGCCAATGGGGCGGCGCGCGGGGCGGGCAGACGGCCAATGGCGAGGGCGGGGCGGGGCCGTCCGGCGGCGGCGCGGGCGGGCCAATGGGGCGCGGGGGCGGGGCCGGCGCGCGGCAGCGGGCGCCCCGGCGCGCGGCTCTAAAGCGCGGCGCGGCGCGGGGCGCGGGCGCAGACGGCCATGGCCGCCACGGCGCAGTACCTGCCGCGCGGCGCCGCGCTGGGCCCCGACGGCGACCGCCTGCACCCGGGCGCCTACCGCGAGGTGCAGAAGATGATGCACCACGAGTACCTGCAGGGGCTGGCCCCCGCCGCCGGGCACGCCGTGGGGCTGGCGCACCACCAGTGGCTGCCCAGCGCCGGCACGGACTGGGGCAGCGGCGGCGGCGGCGGAGGGCATCTGCCGCCCGCCGAGCACGGCAAGGGCGGCGCGGCGGGGCCCCGCGAGGAGCTGCCCGGCGCCTTCCACCACCGCGCGCACCTCGGCGCGGCGGCGGGCGCGGCGGGCGGCTGGGCGCAGGGCGGCGCGCACCACCTGCCGCCGCTGTCGCCGCCGTCGGGGCAGCCGCTGCTCTACGCGCAGCCCTACGCGGGGCTCAACGGGATGCTGGCGCCGCCGGGGCCGGCGCTGCACCACGGGCTGCGCGAGGCGCTGGGCGCCGAGGAGGCGGGCGCGCACGAGCTGGCGGCCTCGCCGCCGCCGCCGCTGGGGCCGCCCGAGCCGTCCGACGAGGACGCGCCCAGCTCCGACGACCTGGAGCAGTTCGCCAAGCAGTTCAAGCAGCGCCGCATCAAGCTGGGCTTCACGCAGGCCGACGTGGGGCTGGCGCTCGGCACCCTCTACGGCAACGTCTTCTCGCAGACCACGATCTGCCGCTTCGAGGCGCTGCAGCTGAGCTTCAAGAACATGTGCAAGCTGAAGCCGCTGCTCAACAAGTGGCTGGAGGAGACGGACTCCAGCACGGGCAGCCCCACCAGCCTGGACAAGATCGCGGCGCAAGGCCGGAAGCGCAAGAAGCGCACCTCCATCGAGGTGGGCGTCAAGGGCGCCCTGGAGAACCACTTCCTCAAGTGCCCCAAGCCCTCGGCGCACGAGATCACCTCCCTGGCGGACTCCCTGCAGCTGGAGAAGGAGGTGGTGCGCGTCTGGTTCTGCAACCGGCGGCAGAAGGAGAAGCGCATGACGCCGGCGGGGGCCCCGCACCCGCCCATGGAGGACGTTTACGCACAGGCGGACTCGTCGCCGCTGCACCACGCGCTGCCGGGGGCCGTGCACTGACTGCGCCGCCCCGCCGCGCACCGAGCGGCCCCGGGAGCGGGCGGCCCCGGCGGCGGGACACGCTCTAACTTATTCCTCAGACTGGCCCGGCCGAGCCGCCCGCGCCGCCGTCGTATTTATTGGCCCGCCCCGGGCGCCGGCTGCCGGACACAGCAGCAGTAGCCAAAGGTTTGCGAGCTCTAATTTATTCCCTCCCCGGCGGCGCCGGCCGGGCCCGCCGCTCGCCCGGACGACACGCCGAGGCTCCCTCCCGGCCCGTTTCTATTTATTTGCTAACCGTGCGCGGAGCTCTCGCCCTCCCGTTGGTAGGTTCGGTTCCTCCCCTTTGGGTTCGGTTTTTGTTTGTATCTTTATTGAGGGGGAAAAAAATGTAGACTGCGAGGGTACGTTTCTATTTATGTTATAGTAAATATTTTATTACTTACATAAACCATTTACCCAGGAACCGGTCTCGTGTGGTCTTTGCGGGCTGGAGGAGCCCGGGGCCGGGTCTCGGCAGCGGCGCTGCCCCGAGCGACCCCGGGCCGGGCCCCGTCGCCCTTCCGCGGCTCCGCGGTACTCGCTCTTCTCCCGCTCTCGGGCTTGTGCGCTTGTGTCCTGTCCGCACCTGTGTAAAGTGGCCAAGAAAAACGGGTTTAAGACGGACTGACATCGCTCAAATGACACAGCCGCCCGCGTGGTGCTGGGGGTGCTCGTGGCGCAGCTCTCGCGGTCCCCGCCGTGAGCAGAACATGCTCGAGCCGAAACTTTGGTGCATCCCGGGCCGCAACAACAAGCGCTGCCGAGGAGTCTCCCCGTCCTCGCGCCTATTTCTGATGTCGCCAGGTGTCCCCTTCGTGGTATCATGCCCTAGCGTTTTGCGGTTTATGCAAAGAAAACCTGAAAACTTAATTACTGCATTCTCTAGAGGGTTCAAGCTGTGTCTCTTAAAACCCTTTTCATTTAGCAAATCTCAGCAGAAGTCACACGTGCGGATTCCCCTTTCTTTTCAGATACTTTGTTTCTTTCAATATTTTATGTGCGGGAAAACTTCCCGAAACTCGTGCCTGTGCGAGCTCTTGGGCTAGTAAAATAACTGCTTAGCTGAATGCGGGGTGAACGACCGGATTTTTTTTTCCCTCTCCTTTCTTCTTTTTTTCGGAGAACTTATTTGTCTCGGGCATTTGGTGCTTGCTGGATTCCTTACCTTACCTTGGTGCAATTTCTATTTTGCGAAACAGCAGGTTTAAATGATTTTTTTTTTGTGATAACCTTGCTTCTTGCATATAGGTCCAGATATGCATATATATTTTTTACATATCAAATATAGTTTACACTTGAAAATCCACGCGTGAAAATTCTGTTTTGCTACAACTTTGACCTTTTTTTTGTACTCTGTGCCTTTGTGTGTGTGTGTGACACTTTGCTAAGCAACTGCATTTGCAAGAGATCATGTTATAAATTATTGCAATTTCCACGTCTTTTAAAATGTTATTGTACAATAGATAAAAGTTTTAGTTCTCATTCAAAATCTAGTGAGGTGATTTTTTGAGCCTTTAAAATAAAAAGTCACTTTGAACAGTTATTGCCTTAAATGCTTTGTTTGCTCAAATATGTAAGGAAATGTTCATCTTGCAGTACATATAAGATGGAAAATACTGCAAATTAATGCATTAGTAACTTTCTTCAGCATACAGAATATAGTAAGAAACCTTAAAGGATTTGGTGTGAATTGTATGTTTTTGACAGTTTTTGCTGGGAACTCGGCTTTCTTCCGTTTTTTTCATAAGACTGAATATTTTTGTAGAAAAGCACAGAATTACAGAAGAGCTATAGAGAGCCTGAATTCAAAAAAAGAAATATTGTAATTGCCGAATATTTACTATTTTCCAGCTTGCTGAGCACATGGAGTAGCTTAGGTGAGGTACTCCTGTTTAGGGGGAAAAAAAAAGTAAAGGAGCGTGGTTATAAATTAATGGAAACAAAGGTTTGAGCCTAATCATGTGAATATTTTCATGCTGCGTTTTCAATTTTAATTTTTTTTCCTCAGCTACTGTGTGTTCTTCCGTGTGTTTCAGGCACATAGTGCTGCTTTTAAGGTTGGGTAATGCTGCAATTCTGCAGCCTTTTTTTAAGACTCTCTGGGTGATAATCGCGCATCAGGGGAAGAAAAAGAACAATCGGACGCGAACAAAAGTGTCTTTAAAAGAGAAAAGAGCCCCTTGTCCGCAGCTGAGGCCGGGCTGTGCGGAGGGAGCGCGGCCGCCTCCCGCGGCGCGGATCGGGCGCTGCCGGGCGGCAAAATAGGAGAAACTTAGTTTCCGCAGTGCTGAAATGCTCCGCAGCTTTGACTCGCTTGAAACGTGTTAGTTCTCTCGCTGAAAGATTAAATAGAGATTACGGCGGGGCTGGTTTCGCTTCTTGCCGAAGCGACAGTCGTGGGTTGGTGCCTGCCATGAGGCCGAGCGCTGGTTCGGGGAGGGGGAACCGAGGCTGGACCGCGTGGGGCGGGATGGAAGGAGCGGCCCGGGGGGCTTTTGCTCCGAGTTGAGCCGTGGTTCTGCACCGAGCACGGCTGCGGTCAGCCCGGTACCAACGCGGCTTTGCCGGCGTGGACTCTGCTGCTCCGGCTGCCCTGCTGGCGCTTGCGCCGCTTTGGAACCATCGGGGTGAGCTGAGCTGGTTGGTAGCCAAGTAGTCTCTGGCTACCAGCAGCACTAGGGACTTGCTCAGCTCCGTGAGGCCGCTGTACTCATCAGGGCGCTCTGCCTTTCCTGCTTTTGTTCCAGTAAGATCCAAGAGGCTCTGGCTGTTTCCTACTGTCGGGCAGTTCATATTGGCCCGTCACGGCCAGCGCACCCTGAGCTGGCAGTGACTCTGGCCCTGGGCACTGTGCAGGGCCGGTACCTCCAGCGCTGGCTGCGCTCGCGCGTGGAACACACAGGGAACACACACACACACGCATATGGTCCCCGTTGGACCGCGGCTGCTCTTGGGCCAGTCTGCAGCAATCGGAGGGAAGCACCTGGTCAAGAAAGCTCCCTCTTCCTGGGTTAGGGCTAGCGAGACCCGGCTGCTCCGTGCCGCGGCGTTGGCGCTCGGGGTGCTGGGTGCGGGGTGCATGTCACGCTGGCCTCGTGCGCGGTGTGTGCTCGCGCTCAGCGCTCTCGCAGCGGTGCCGGGGAGCGGGGTTGTGGCCCGACCCCAGAGGGGCCAGGCTCATCCCGACGCGGCGAAGCTCTCTCGTTTTTCCATGTGTTCCTGCCCCTGGGCAGCGCTGCTTGTGCACAGGGCGGCCCATGGCGCTGGGGAAGCGCCCGCTCCGTGCCAGCCCCTGGCATGGGTATCGGAAACCTGGGGGCATTTCACAGCTCTTGGTGTTTTTTCCCCTCGTAGAAACTGGCCCTGTGGTTCTCCATTCCCATGAGCTCAGAGCCAGTCCCAGTGGATTTGCAGCACTGAGGCAGCACCTGGTTTTAAATTCTCAGGCAGCCAAAACTTCGGGAAGTAGGAGAGCAGCTGACCAATGTGTTTGCATCTTTTGTGGTCCTTTACAAAAGGGTTTATTAAAAGTCTGATGATTGCACCAGGTGATTTAATTGTTTTGTTTATGTATTTTGTGTATATCTGTGTACTTATATACAGACGCGCATACAGTTTCAGGCTGGAAAAGCTTTTTCACGCTCATGTTTAGCAGGGATGGAGGAGGATGCAGATGATGCAGGCAGGTGCTGCCCTTGCAAGGAAATCCACAGAAGCTTCAACGGAGGCGAAGCGGTGGCAGCAGGACAGAGAAGGAGGTTCTACTGCAGCAGCAGAGGTTTCCTCAAAAATCAGTGTTGCAGCTGCTAGGTTTTATTCAAAGGTCTCCCGTTAACATCTTGAGGTCAATGAGAACCGTTTTTGTAACTGTGCTCCTTCGAGCAGCAGGACTACAGCGGCTTTTTGGTATCAGGGTCGTTGTGAGGCCCATTCCCACCCACCGGTCGCAGCGGGTCGGTCCCTGCTCATCCAGGAGGGATGAGGGATGTGGTAGCAGAGGGGTCGTTGGCAGCGTGAGCGGCTGTGCAGGTGCAGCCCCTTCTGGGTCACAGGGCGAATCCCGCGGTGCCGGGTCCTGTCTTTATTCCGTCTCTTCTCCTCCGTGTGCTGCTGTCCCACGAGCTGGAGCTGCAGTCGGCAGCCTCACAGCAACCGGCCCAGCCAGCACTTCCATAACCTGCAGCAGCACTGAGGGATTTCACCAGCACTGGGAGGATCCTTGTCATTTTGTTTTCTGAAAATGGCTTTATTTGCTCTCAATAGCAACAGGCATGCTTGGTTTACAAATAGCAGAATACACCCCCTTCGCCTGCTCCTGCAGCACCCCTCTGTGTGGCCGTGGTGCCCCACGTGCAAAGCCCAAAGCTGCCCTGTTCGTGTTGGCAGAAGCACAGGGCCCTGTGTTGAAACCTGCAGTGTTTGATATTCTGCTTGGCGAACACTTGCTCTGTCTTTAATTATTGCTGCTAAAAGCACCAGGGGACAGAAAGCCAAAGCCAGGAATAAATAGCAAGGGGTGATCAATTGGGAATGAAACCCTTGTTATCGATCACCTCTAACCTCTGCTTAAGCTAATGACAGAGCTGCCCTTTAGCTGTCCCCGGTGCAGCACCACAGCTGCCGCCGGTCCCCTCTGTCGCGGTGGCCTGGGATGGGACCCAGACCCTGCCTCGAGGCTGGGATGCGGACTGTGGGGATGGAACAAGATGGGACGAGACAGGATCCTTCCACGGGGATGGTGTCTGGGCCGCCTCAGGAGGTGGCAGGAAAGCCCAATCCACCATCGCTTCCCCTCCCAATGCTGGGATGGGCGATCCTTGCAGGCTCCAGTCTGAAGCACCACGAGGAGCCGCGGGCGCTGCAGGGCCGGCCGTGTGGGGTGATGCCGCGTGGTGCTGGGGCTGCTCCGCCGGCGGAGCAGGACACGGAGCCGTGCCGACGGCAGCACCGGGCAGGGCAGGACACGGAGCCGTGCCGACGGCAGCACCGGGCAGGACGCGGAGCTGTGCCGATGGCAGCACTGGGCAGAGCAGGACACGGAGCCGTGCCGATGGCAGCACTGGGCAGAGCAGGACGCAGAGCTGTGCCGGCGGCAGCGCCGGGCGCCGCGGGGCCTCCCCGGGGCACTGCGCCAGGCCGCGCTTTGGGCAGCTGCTACGGTGACACATTAGGGCGCTACATCCTCAGGTCCCCTGTGCCTGTGATGCACAGCTCTGAGCGCGGCTCCCAGCGATCCCTGCCCCGGGCACGCAGGGGAAAGCTGTTTTCCTGCAGGAACGCTTCCCTTTTCCTGAGGCGGCCCCAGATCCACCGGGCATCGCGTGCATCCCGGCGGAGCGACGCGGGGGTGGTGGGAACACGGCCCGGCACAGCACGGCTTGGCACAGCTCCTCTCCACGCAGCTGCCCGGGCTGCAGCCAAGCCCCGCACTGCACGCGGCTGGCATGTGCCCACTTGCGTGCGGGACAGGGGCCCTGCTCCCACTCGAGCACAAGACATGGTAGGGACAGATGGATGCTGCCGGCAGCACCATCGCGGTTGCCCTCCCTGGCTCTTGCTCCTGCACTTGTGCCCTGCAGATCTGGTAAAGGCAGCGTTTGGGAAGCTCCGCGGGAGCAGAGCTGGGCAGCCCCGTGTCCCTGTGTGCAGCGCACCCAGCCCGGAGCTCCGTGTCCTGGGCAGTGCCTGCTGATCCTGGGGCCTGTGGCACCGCGATGGCTCCCAAGCTACAGCCCCATGTCCACGTGTACCCTGAACTCAACAGGCTGCAGTGCCTGTGTGTGCCCAGCGCTCCCCGCGTGGTCTGGTGCACGTGCACCGCTGGCAGCCCCACATCCCCGCCGCGAGTCCTCGGCACTGGGTTCTGCCCTGTTCCCGTCTCCTCTCTCAGGCTGCCTTTGCCTGGCAGCATCTGCTCCGTGCGCCAGGAATCACTGAGTCACCTGGACTTTCCTGTTCAGTTCCCAAGAACCGCTCCGCTCTGGGAGCTCCCGGCCCTGCCACGGAGCCCAGTGCCACCCAGCACAACGGCCTCCTCCGGCGCCCTGCGACGGATGCCACTGCTGCCATGCAGCTGGTCCCACGGATGGGCATGGAGCACACCAGCTCTCCCCAGGTCCAGCTGCAGCATTTGGAGCTGCTAAACTCCTGGCCCCTTTATACCATTTTGCAGGAGCTGGCCTGAAAAATGCTGGCGCCGTTCTCTGTCTGAGTCTCGGTGCACCGAGGCTGCTCACCCCAGGCCGGCGTTGCAGCGCGCGGGCAGCTCACGGTGCACGAGCGCGTCGCTGTCGCAGCCCCTGGCCACGTGCAGATGTTTTGCCCTGCATGGACACTTTGCACCGGCCACATCCCGAGACTCTCCCAGCCTCTCCGCAGGACGAAGCGGGTGCCAGGGCGGCCGGTGCCTTGTGCAGCAGGGCTGGGAGCCGTTTCGCAGCCTGGGCACGGAGGTCCACGTGCTGCCGCCACCGCTCTGAGCTGGCAGGACAGCCCTGCTCCGGGCGCAGCACCGCAGCCGCCTCAGCTCCCGCTCAGCCTGTGTTTTTCCCCATTTAGTGAAAGCAGTTGGATTGTCTGAAATCGCCTCTCGACCCTCTCCGGGTCCCGGGCTGCCAAGACCTGAGTGACGCACTCGGTCACAGCAGTGGGTGCAGAGGAATTTGGCCGGAGCCCAGGCGCACACTCTGCGGTGCAGCCGTTCCCGCTGGGCTCGCCCGGCCCGCGCTGTGGAGCTCCCGCTCCCACCAGGATGCGGATGTCCCCCATCCCCGGGAACACAGGGACATCCGCATCCACCCGCGCGCAGCACGTGTCACTGTCACGAGCTGCCTCGGTACTCAGCAGCATTCCTGTGTCACAGCCTGCCCTAAGCAGAGCAGCACCTCATTCCCCAGGGGCCTCGACTGCGACTTTGGGGGATTTCCTGCACATTTTATGTGCACATTACCCAAACTGGAGCCCTGTGCGGAGTGGAGGGGCAGTTTGGGCAGCTTGTGGGAGCAGCGCATGAAGGGTGGGAGAAGAGGCACGAGCAGAGGGGGCTGTCACATCAAGCAGAGCTTTGCAACCTCGCGTCCCCTCATGCAGGACACCAGGGCTTCCCATCCCGTGCGGAGCAGCCCGGCAGGACCCTGCGGCGGGGCGCGCGCGGGGGCAGCGTGCGGGCGTGCGGATGCCAAGGCGCATTCCTGCGGGCAACGCCAAAGAGCGGCTTTATGCCGCGCACAGCGCGGGCCGGGCCCTGCCCGCGGCACGGCGAGTGGGCCGCGGCGCGGCCGCGCGCCCGGCACAGCGGCCGCTCTGTGCGGCGGCCCGGGGACAAAGGCGCCTTGGGGACAGCTATTCGCGGGGCCACGCTGTAGGTGGACGGCAGCGGATCAGAAGGAAATGCTATCTCTCGGGGCAAGTTCACAAGGACAGATGAAGCGAACTGGCACGGGCTGAGAGTGCCCATACACGCCCGGGAGAACAAAGTGCTCAGTGTGGGCACTCACCAGGGCCTTTTCTTCCCTGCAGGACCACAAAAGTTCAGCATGAGACCAGGGGCCACGTGTTGGCCGTCAGTTCACTACAAAGAGCGTTTGAGCCCGGGATGGGGAGTCTCAAAAACATTATTGTCTGTGTCCTGGGGCATTTGTTTGCTGGGGCAACACAGGACTGAAAAAATGTGACCCTCTCCGCAGCTGTGCCTCGGTGCTCTCGTCACACATCGGCCACCACGCGCGGCCACTGCCAGCCACCTCCGCCGGCGCCCCCGGCTCTTCCGCAGGTCGGGACACAGAGGTGCAGGGGTCCCGCCTCGCTCTGTGGCGGAGCTCAGGGCTTTGCTGCAACCCTCCTACTTGGGACCCTCCGTAGCGCGGCCCTGATGGCAACGTGCCCAAGTCCTGGCAAGCAGCCGGGCTGCCCTTCTGGGGCTGTGGGAGGATGAAGTTGGGTTGGAGCGCACAGGACCTGGTGGATCCTCCTGTACTTACATGGGTGCTCTAGGCGAGTGTGTTCAAGGCACCTCTGGGTCTGCTGCGACCTTCCTCAATCAACAACACTTCACCAAAAAGTGTCTGTAAGGTTTTGATCTAGTTAAGCCTATGGCCAGACTGCATAAGGTGCTTGGAAATCTGCGGGCAGTTTTCAGGAGGGTTTGTTTGGCACTTGGATGGTCTCACTTGCAAGAGGTTCAAGTCTGGTGTGCGACAACCCCAGGACAGCTCCAGAGTGGCCCAGGCCCCAGGGAAGGTGTTTCTGTGCCCCACGAGTGGACCAGCACCCCACAGGAAGAACCCAGGTGTGGGTGCTAATCCAGGCCCAGCCTGGTGCGAGTGTTAATCCAGGCTCAGCCAGGTGTGGGTGTTAATCCCAGCCCCGGCCAGGTGTGGGTGTTAATCCCAGCCCTGACCAGAACAATCATCTGGGAAGGAGAAGTCTCAAATGCCCTGGAGCAGCAGCAGGGGAAGGAGTGTCAGGTGTCGGCCTGTTGCTTTGTTGCCTGGAGCTGTCAGGTAGGAACGGGGCTGAGGAGTGGGATGGGGACACAGGGCAGGAGGGTCTGGAGAAGCCTCCCTGGGTGGCTCTGGACCGTGTGGCTGGGTCTGGTGCTGCTGAGGTTCCCTGGAGCCCCGGAGCCAGGCCCCGCGGCGCTGAGCTCCCCGCCGTGTGCGGCCCCGCCACGGTCGCTGCTCTCACAGAGATAAACTGGCCGTTGTTGCCAAAAATAAATGTTAGTGCTCTGAATCCACACTTCAATAGCACCAGCTCATTAGAGATGCATATCATTTGGCTTCAGTCCCACACCTTCCAGCTCGTTATAAATATGCAGTTGCTGCTGGCTCTACCCCAATCATCTCTGCAATCAGAGCTTTTAATTAGGTTAATTAAATTGTATCAAACCTCACAGGGACGCAGTTCACTGATGCTGATGAGGCAGCCAAAACAGACCTTAGCTCTGGCTCTAATGAAGGCCTTGCCACAGCTAACGACAGCGCATAATAAATTAGCGCTTCCCTAGAAAGGTGCATTGGGGCAGCTGCTCGGGTGCGTGAGGAGCCGTGTGCGCTCGATCCTGCTTCCCGGTGCTTCCCGCTCCAGGTCAGCGGAGCCAAGGGTGCCCGGGCACCGTTGGGCTCCTGCCTGCCTGGCCCTTGGGCTCACGGGTGTCCCTGGGGCTGCCTGCAGCCTGGTCCTGCTCTGGGCAGGTGAGTCCTTTCCTCTGGGATTTATTCCCATCCTATGGGACTGGAGACCCATTGCTCCGTTGGGAGGGGATGGCCAGGACCAGGGAGGTGCCTGGCAGGGGCACTGAGATGGGCAGCTGTGCCGAGTAGCAATCAGTGGCTGCTATTTTGCATTGCCCACCCTCCTCATCACGGTGTGAGAGGCCACATCTTGAGCAGAGGACCACAGTGACATGGGGCTGCGCTGCTCTCCAGCTCCTGCAGCCTTGGCCCAGCGACGCTTCTGCTGCTTGTGCAGCAACTGTTGCCGTTGCCCGGAGGTGCAGACTGCTATTAGCTTTTATACGTGGTCATTATCAATTGAGCTCTTCAGCTTGAAGGAGGAATTACATGAAATTACTGTACGGTGGAATATTATTGAGTCACCTGAAACCGGAGTGGTGAACCCGTGGGGTGTTTTGATATCTGTATCTTCCAAGCTGCAGGGAATCTCCTTGCTAGAGAACCGGTTGGTTCAGCCTCTGATGCTGTAATTACGGCAAGCAGAGAACAGCTGCGAGCGCTGTCCTTGCCCACAGGGCCAGCAGGAGGGTGGTGGGTCCCACCAGCATCTCCTCGCCCCTGAGCGGTGGCGGGGTGCTTGGTTTGGTTATGAGGCACTAACTCTTCCTGGTCTCTGGCAGAAGCATTTCAGTACTTTAAGATAAGGCAACTGCACTAAGGACTTCAGGGGTGGAAATGAGAGCAAGGGCTGGCAGAGGGCCTGGAGGGAAGGGTATAGTGACGTGCCCTGAATGAGCATCTTTGGTCCTGGGACTGACTCATGGGGAAATGGACCTGGGAAAGAGGCATCCTTGGCCATGAAGTGTCACTTCTGCTGGGGCTTTCATGATGCCACATATGACCACGTGCTGTGTCCTTGCGGTGGGGCATCCTGACAGGGCACGGGATGGCAGATGTTCCCCAGTGCCACGCTGGGTGCCCTGCAGCCCTTGGCCTGCAGAGGGATGGGAATGGCCATAGGAAGCGCTGGACCAGGGCACAGTCACTGCTGCAGCTGCTTCTGTGTGTCCTCCAAGGCTGCAGCTCCTTGGTGCAGGCAAGCAAATAGCAACACAAGTGACCCAGCTCCCAAGATACCCACCCAGGGTGTTGGCAGTAGTGATGTGCACCAACAAAAAGTCCCAAATTTGTATGTCCCAAATATATATGCGAATTCTCTAAGCTAGCTGTCCCTTGCTCTCTGTTTCTCTGGGTAGTGCCAGTCTGCAGCTTCCCAGGTTAATGAGTAGCTGGGCTGACGTCGTGTCGTGTCCCGGGACCCCTGGCTGCTCCATGTGGCAGTTCCTGCCACCCCACAGCCCTTGGGCCATCCCGCACTCCCCTTCCCCAGCAGCATCGGGGAAACCTTCATAGTGAGAAGCGCGATGGTTCCCCCTTGCACCTCCATGCTGTTTCTGTGAGGAAGAAAAGGAACTTTTTTTGCTATGTAATTTTTTTTCCTCTCGAGTTGTTCTGCATTGCTTTTATTCCGTTCTCCCAGTAGAAGGGGAAGACTTCTTATTCCATAAGCATAAGTCTTAACTGCTTTTAAAAGTGAAATACAGTCCCTCACTTAATGTTTCCCATTAAGGAAGAAAGCAAATAGATAAAGCCACATTTCTTTTAACTTGGTGATCTTTGTAATTACAAGAACTATATCCACTGCTACACTGAAGCTACACTTCAGCACCTGAGAAATTTTCATGCTTCCAGACAGGCTTGAAAAATCTTTGGATGTGGGAAGACTTTGAGAATCTTTTTTGACCATCTTGCATGGGCATGTGCTATTGGCAGCCACAGTGCAAGTGAGAGAGATAAGGGAAGGAATGTTTACGCCCCGGCTCTCCCGACTTGCCTGAACGATTCCAGGACACTCCAGGATGTCTCCATTGTTCTCGCTGGAAACCCTTCTCCAAGTACCAACACAGTGATGAGCACAACATAAACAGAGCACAGAGCAGGACAAAGCTCCGTCCTGCATTTGGCAGAAATCTCAGTACTGCCTCTCTTCAAAATTAGTAAGTTCTACCAGAAAGTCCTTGTGGGAGGAGCAGTGCCCCTTTGTAAGATATGGGATAAAGCAAACAAACAGCCATGTGTTTACACGTACTTCTTTGCAAGTAGCAAAGTCATTCATAAAGGATGAAATCTCTCCCTTTCCTGCACACTGGAAGCACCAGTAGCACCATTCCTGACTGGCCTTTGGCTAAGATGGTGCCTGAATTTAGCAATGTGCTCTCAGCAATGCCTTTCACCTATAACGTTTCAAGGGGAAACACTTTCTGCAGATAAAACAACAGAATAAGCAAAGACAGTTGGTGGAAAAAAAGGAAAAAAAAAAAGTGTTTAGAAAGATAACATTCAACTTCAACCTAGTAGAAAACTGATCTAGAATCTTGTGTTTGTGGCCATGTGGTCTGCTGGCCACAACTGAGGGTAACAAAAAGCCCGGGATACCATTTTTGTTTGTGTGCTGCCTGTTCTGCATCTTAGTTTTGACGCTGACATTTCAAGGACTGTTTACAGTGTACTTCACTAGCACACTTGGGCACCTCTTGTGGGTTTACACTGGAAACACCATGAGGATAAACTCTTGATTTATTAATCCATTAATTAGATACATGTTTATAGCTACAGAAGGCCCACAGTAATTTGTTTTGACACAGCATTAGACTGCAATGGAAGTCAGACTGATGTTGACAGCCTATCAGTACTTCATAAAGACAATCTTCCTTCTTCTACCAAAGCTTACATTAATTACTTCATGGAACAGTTAACGTTTCCGCTGAAATTTGAACTTGTAAATAGCTGGACTGTTTGTTGTCTCTTTCTTCACCTTCACTTTCTGTGTTTTGTCCTGGAAGAGAAAGAAAAAAAAAAATCTGAGTAACACAAGCTCTGCCTGTGACTGAAGAGGTGTCAGTGACAAGTGAGTATTTTCCACTATTCAGATAGGGATTATAATTCCATTTGCTTTTCTGCCTTTGGTTTGTCAGGTACAATCTGTTCTGCTCACAGGCACCAGAGGGTGGCAAGCTCAACTAAAAAAAGTAGTTTTTGGTCACTGGGATTTAGAAGATTTTCTTGAAACCTATAAAACTGCTTCCTTCCCTCTGCTACATGAAAGCATTATTCTGATACTTGAGAGGTGACAGCAATATTATTTGCTAAATCTTTGTCCTTTCTAATATGGTAGAGTTGTGATAGCAGATAAAATTAAAGTTACTAGTCTGTTACAAATGGAATGCTCTGAAACTCTCTCCTTGCATTCTTCATACCAAAGTTACCTTTAGGAGTCACCTAGAAATGTCAGTAGAAGACTGAAGTAATACATATAAAACTAGACTTAAAAACAGTACAGATCCAAAACAAAACATCCCTCACCAAAAGGTCTTTGCGTGTCTGAATTTTCTGTGCAATTACAAACATTGTCTTTTCTCGCTCAATACGCTGCTTCAGGAGGTCATACTGATTCTTCCTTTGTTTGGCTAATTTCTGGAGAAAAAACAAAAGCATTTTTAAGACAAAGAAACAAAACATGAGTCTGGAATTGATCTCAGAGGTTTTTTAGCATTTTAAATCTTAACAGTTTTACTAAAGAATGTTGCTTTTATTCTGTGGCTAGATTCCAGAAAATTGTGTAACATTGTTATCAGACCTGAGGTTTTCTAGTCAGGGCTTGATTCTCCTTGCTTGTTTTAATCTCTTAAATCTAAACCAGAAAAAAAAAAACTTCTAACCTGGCTTGAATATTATGGAGCCTTGTTTGGTAGGTGGTCTCTGGAAACCTCTTTTTTTTTTTTTTTTTTTTTTTTTTTAAGTCATCTGAACTTTAATGCTGAGTGTAAGAGAAAATTTAACTCTGAAAAGAAAGCTCAAAACTTTTATTCAGAGTGGGGAGGAAAAAAAGACCTGTGACCAATTCCTGAAGTGCCTAGAAATTACAGAGGCCACCCATCATGCAATTTGTTTGGTCATGTTTATCTGCTAAGAACTGATGGCTTTCCCAGCACAAAATAGTATTACTGCAGGTGTGATTTAAGTAATAATATCCAAAAAGAACAGTTCCCAACATGCTTACAATATGACTCAGACACTCAGAGAAGATATATCAATCTAAAACTTGTCCAACTGCTTTACTGACAAGTCAAAATGAGAAAGCTGGCTACAAGGAAGGCATCTGAATCAGAAGACAACAGACTACAAATTTACTAATCGGCGATTTCAGACAACTTTATCTTATACCTACTGACTCAAGCTTTTAAGAGTCTCCACTACATCAAACCTGCTTAGGCATTTACAGTGCTAAAGGCAAATCTAGCTACTTCAGGACTGAACTGCTCTGGTATTAAAACATCAGAATCAAAGTTGATTTTGTGTAAGTAATTAATGCTGAAGAATTATGACACATTTTAATTTAGGAAAGCTAAGAAATGAGAGCACAGCTTAAATGTCTTTGAGAAGAAAAGTGGGGGGAGAGCAGAAAGAGATGAGCCCTGAATCTCAAATCATATTATGCTCAAAACCTAACAGTAAAAAAAACAGTATGAGATCAGAATCCTAAATATTTTTATTTCTGCAAGGCAAAAATTACTATGATTGGTCACAGATATATCTATATTGGAAGAAGCTCCTTCACATCCCTTATCCAGAGGTAAGAGGGTATTTTTCACTTGTGGAGAGGACTTAACAGTGGGATGCTGTAAAAACTTAACTATGGCAATCTAATAAAAAGATATTCCCATAGGTATATGCTGTGTAACAGGAGAAATCTATCAAGTTTCTCAAGGAACATCTCTAATCAGATCTATAGCGCTCCACTGTGGCCCATAGTTCTGCAGAGTACTATAGACTATTTTTATTATTTCTGCAGAGAAATACAGATTATTTTATAATCTATAGCAGTCTGAGATATAAATGAACAAATTCTCCACATTGGTCCAGGATTTGACTATAAAGCTACAGATACTTCATGACTGTGACATACAGTATAGCCCCATGTCTCCAATAAAAATTCTAGGAAAGCAGAAAAACTTTGTGCTTCTCCAAAACATGCCAGGGAATCCTTTTGAGGATTTATTGCATAGAAGATGTAAAGTGTAAAGAGACCTATAATACAAACAGTGGCAGCACAAACTACCTTTAGGTGGGCAGGATCAGTAGCTCCTTTCAGTGACTCTTTCTGTAACGTTGCAATGGTCGGGCGGTTGTACACCCTGTCTACCAGCTCCGGAGCGGTGTTCAGATGAGTTGCAATATCAAACTCTTGAACTAAAAAATAAAAAAACACTCAAAACATCTGGACTAATACTCATTAAACCATCCAAATGTAGCTTATGTACAGTCAGTAATGGAGAGAGCCCATGTGAGACAGCTCCTGTGGAAAATAAGGCCTCCTCTAGGTATAAAATAGGAATGTTCTGAGCACTTAAGATTATTCTATTTTAGGAAAGTATTTTATCTGACAACAGATACATAAGATTATATATATTATTAATATATAATAATAAATATAATAACAACAATAAAGAAAGCTCTGTGGCATTTTACAGATTTTACACAGCCTGAAAGAAAACGTCAAAAAGTCCTGGACTTTATGTGCCTTGCCTTCTTTTTTGGTATCAAAGAAGAACACATGTTTGTTGGGCTGCTTCCCCTCTGCGTCCAGGAGATGGAGCTCTGACTTCAGCCTCTCGATTTTCTGCAGAAAGGAAAAGTTGATCTCAGTTTTGATAAACATCTGTAACAAGGTGGATTGTGTCTCCCTGAAGGAAATTCCTATTTGTTTTTCAAAAGCATCTGCACCTAAAAATTCCTTCTTGTTTCAATATTCCTTCAACATATCTAGTCTATGTGTTGACTATATGTTGTTTCCTTAAAACCTTCTCAGGTAGGTTACAATAACAATTTCCAGTGTTACCCAGGCAAATATGTAACATGCATTTTCCAAACAGGAGTGACCTGATGGCAGACAAAATAGAAAGGATCATCTTGATGGTACTAGGAAAGGTTGGATGGAAAATCCAAAGCTGACTTTCTTCAGCTTTTTTGTACGTGCAGAATGCTTCAGTACAGTTTCATTAGCAATGATGTGCAGAGCAATAACAGGCAACACATAATTTTCAGGAGTCAAATGCATGCAGAATATCAACCTATTTCAGTAAGGAGCCTCTATTCTTGCTAAACACGAGACGCCAAGTGAAGAACACGGAGCACAGGGCGGTGTTACCTTGGCTTCTGCCACTCGCTTCATCTCCACGTACTTGAGGTCCTGCGTCCGCATCACTTTGGCCTGCTCAGGAGTCACCTCGTCCTTAGGCTGCTTGACCACGTGAACTCCGTCCTGGAAGCAGAGAGGGGGTCACCCCGGTCGGTGGGAGCGGGGCCCCCCGGATGCTCTCCCGGGCGGGGGGCTCCGCTGCTCCCAG